>NC_056726.1:142825348-143125348 GCF_019279795.1 Protopterus annectens
TCTCTACTTTTCCAGTTCTCTTTCCATGGCAATATTATTATTGGGTTCAATATTATATACAACAATGTATTTTGCTTCATTATTTACTGGAGCTTACGTTTTTACTTAACTAACAAAAGTTTTCTGTTGTTGTCTAATTATCTTACCCTCACAGCAGACAAACATATAGTAGCACATTTCCGTAGAGTAAATGTTTGCACTGTATTGTTCTACAAGTTATTTTTAATTTAAATTCTGTGTAATAAACAGAACCTTGCCAACTGAAAAAAGTCAATTTTAGTCCTCCAGTTTAGTCCTGGTCCATCTGACTGATCCATTTCTGCTGACAATTATTTAATGGCAGACTGTGCTCATTTGCTGACTCACAGGGTATGGACAACTCAGTCAATCATAGCAGTTTTACAATTTCTGGTTGATTTATTAATAGCACAAGCAGTGTTAGCTGACCTGTTCTCTGACTTTTCTAACACCTAACTAAATGTGATGCAGTTTATAAAAGTTGTGATTTGTGTGTATCAAGATGAGGCATTCTCGGGGGCGTGGCCAAGGATGAACACAGGATAGCAGCAGATTTCTTCAGCTCCACCAATGTCATTACACTGACAGGAATTAATTACTTAAAAAATTAATTTTTGAAGTAATTTTCTTTCTAAATATGTTTGTTTTATATAGTTCTTGAACTATATCTAAAAAAGAAAGGAAATCTTAACAATATTCCTGTCAGAAATCACTTTGGAAATTTGCTGTCAGTTTATCAGTCTGAAATGAGTTCCAGTAAGACAAATTCTCAAGACTCCAGCATCAAGAAAGAACTTCAGTCTCTGATAATTATAATCCAGCAACTTACTGCTAAGATGGATAAAATGGATACTAAAATAGACACCTTCATAGAAAAAACTACAAAACAAATAGACTTGTTACATATAGACCTGCAACAACAGAAGATCCAGATGACAGGCATAGAAAAAGCTGTGAATGACATGGAAAATAGAATACAAGAAGAGGAAATCAACATTGAGTTTCTGCTGAAACAAAATACACATTTACAAACAAAGCTGGATGACCTGGAAAATAGATCGAGGCGCAATAACATTAGGATTTTTGGACTGCCAGAAAATATTGAAGGTAACAATATTACTTCTTTTTTAACAACATGGCTCCCTAAAACTTTAGACTTACCAGAAGCATTCTCTTTTGGTATCGAAGAGCACATAGATCTATAGCTAATACTAACTCTAACAAAAACTATCCTAGATCAGTTATAGTTAGATTTCTATCATCTTTTGATAAAGAGATGGTTCTTAAATCTGCTTGGGCTAAAGCTCCTGTTAAGATTAATGAGACAACTGTGTGTTTTGACAATGACTATTCTTCCATGGTAATAGCTAAAAGAAAAGTTTTTCTGCCACTAATAAGGGAGCTTAAAAAAGCACAGTTTAAAACATACCTTCTGTTTCCTGCCAAGCTTAAAATCTTCCTTCCTGATGGTCCTAAAATTTTCAATGACTTAGACTCTGCCTTACTGTTTATCAAAAAAAATAAGATTTTGGATAAAATAGAAGAAATGGAATGGGCTAGTCCTTCATTAAAGAGACTGGCAACTGAAACTTCATGGAAGACTTCAGAGAAGAAGAAGAGACTAAAAAACAAATGATCTGTTCTATGTTTTTTTTCTCTCATCATTTTATTTCATTATTAATCTTTTTAAATATAGTTCCTGCATTTCCAAGAAGCAACAAATATTTTGAAAAAGATTTAATCAAAGTTATTCTCTGTGTGCAAAGAAATGTTTTGTTTCATAACTAGTCAAAATATCTGGAGATTTAATGGCAAGTTGTGATTCAACTTGTTTCTCTTTCTGAAAAGGAGAAGTAAGGTCAGTAATTTGATACATTTTTTTCTTTATCTTTTTATTTTCTTCTCCTTTTCTTCTTTTCTTTGTTTAAACAATGACATTCTATTTAGATTATGTAGTGGGTAAAGGGTGGGGGAGGACAGGGAAAGAAGAGTAATGAAAATATGATTAATAGAATAATAACATATTTATTCCTTGTAAAAAGTTTATATGTTCTTCAAATGCTATTCCTAATTATACTTTCTTGATTACACTGCTTATGCTTGTTTGTAAATAATCTGTCATGCTTTAACTAATAATAATTAGAACTAAATAATAGTAAATAATATGTTTTATTTTTAACTCTATTAATATAAACAGTAAGTAATATTCCATTGTATATACTTCTTATAGCTTTCTCTTACATTTTTTTTTATTTCTGCCTTACACCCTTTTACTTTCTACTCTATTTTTCTTTTCTTTATTAATATATAGAAATGCTTTTGATCATATAGACACAGTAAATAATAAGATTTGCATAAAATTGAGTTGGGACAAAAATATTGAGTTTTACTACTTATTAATAATTTTTGGCTTAATTTCACTTACATAGAGGCTGTAATAACATGTAAAATACATTGTGAAAGTTTTGTCATGTTTAGATGCATTTACACTGCTAAATGAATGTTTGTCACTAGTTTTTAATAAGTTTCCCACCAAAATGTTAAGAGAGACAATCTGGGATGTGGGCTGTCTCATGCACAGTGTCCATGAGCTACTTCAAAAGCTTCAACTCTCAGAATTCTCACAGAGAAGCTGAAAGCAGCTAGTCTCACCTTTGACCTATATATCACACTGACACATCACAGATTCAGAAGTGACACTCTACCAGGAAATAGAAATTATACAAATGCGACTATGTGAAGGAAAATGAACTCTTTAACATCTAAATGTGAGTTATTTTATATAATTACTTAAATATCTATGTTATAATTCATAACATATGTTAGTTATAATGAGTTTAAATGATACAGTTTCTTGTAGTAAGTAAATGTCTTATTTTAGAAGGCATAGAAAATGAAACATTTACTCAAGTGTTTTTGAAAATCTACCTAACAGCAGCTTAATAATCTGTGTTAAAAACTTATGTTCCAAACATACACATTACTATAACTCATTTAATTCATCTGATTGACAAGCATAAATAATTTTATAACTCTATACTGGAAGAAATTGTCATGTGATATATTTTAAAGCAGTAGTATAGCATGGTTGTAAAATCTGGTTACTAAAATGTGTTTGCTGTGCATTATTTTGTATAAAGCAGACAGATTTATTGTAGGGACAGCAAGTAAGATGGTGCTTAGTAAGGACACAATTCAGTGAGATCAGATATATATATATATGTGTGTGTGTGTGTGTGTGTGTGTGTGTGTGTGTGTGTGTGTGTGTGTGTGTGTGTGTGTGTGTGTGTGTGTGTGTGTGTGTGTGTGTGTGTGTGTGTGTGTGTGTATGCATATGTATATATATATATATATATGTATATGTGTGTGTGTGTGTGTGTGTGTGTGTGTGTATGTATATATATATATATATATATATATATATATATATATATATATATATATATGTGTGTGTGTGTGTGTGTGTGTGTGTATGTATATATGTATATAAGTGTTTCTGAGAATCTGCATAACTATGCAGTATGATTTATAACAATTTTTATGAATACAGTATTTTATTCTATTGACAATAATGAGTTTGAGTAAATGCTCATATACAAGCAATTCAAGGTTTTTTTGGAAGCTGTTAATTGCATTTACATGACAGAAAATAGATGCATCTTAATATATGTAATGTCTGAATCATATTAGCCAAAGTTTTTGATTTAAATGAATGTTAGAACTTATTTTTCTCTCCTCTTGATTTCTAACATCAAGATTATTTGAATGCTATTTGAATACAAGTGTTTTATATTACATGGATGTATATAGTAGTATGAACAGTTTTTTTTTAAAAAAGGTTTATTTTAGTTTATATGATGCTGTTTTACCAAATGTGTAGTCTTGTCTTGCTAGATAATTGAATTGAAAACTGTTAACCTCAGTTAAATATAACTAGTATTAAATTGATAAGGTGGTAGCTGAGGTACTGCTGCTTAGGGTAGGGGGTTAACTTGAGTGGTAAATATTACTCTAAGTTGGAGTTTATAACTCCAGGCTGGATGAAAGGTTTAATCCTTACATTATTTTCACTTGTTCATTGTTATTTGCATATAGTTTTGACATCCACAATATATTTTGTATATTCATTGTCACTACAAACAAAATTGAATCCTATACGAAATCCCATAAGAGATTCAATAAATACAGCTATATTTAAAGGTACACCTAAAGGAGGAGATGTAACATTACTTATCTTGTTATTTGTTATTTTGATCATAAGATTCTTACGTTTTAAAAATGCCAAATGACATCTTTAAAAGGAATTTCTTTAAACATTAATGGATTGAATAATCCATGTAAAAGGGCAAGCCTAATAAGATACATTAATTTACATAAGGCCAACTTAGTCTTCCTGCAAGAAACCCATCTCTTGAAAAAAGATATTGATAAACTAGCCACAAACAAATATACAGTATTGGTTAGTTCAGAGCACACTCAGAAAAAAGAGGAGTGGCTATTTTATGGAATAAAAGTATGCCCATTCCTAAAACCATTAAGTCTTATCAGGATGACAAAGGAATGTTTTGTATGGTTACAATACAAATTAATGGGAAGACTTACACTTTAATTAATGTATATTGGATACCTGGAATTGGTATTAATACAGTGAAACATCATCTTGATAAGATCATATCATTCTCTATACGAGATATTATTTTAGCTGGTGACTTTAATTGTATACTACATGAAAGTGATATTACCACTATAGGGAAATGAAGAATTACATCTAATGTAAAACATTTAAATGATTTTGCTAATTCTTATCATTTGAATGATATTAATAATCAGATAGATTCAAAATCATTACCATACACCTTTTTTCTAACAGATACAAAACTTATTCAAAAATAGATAGGGTCTTTATTTCTAACCAGATGGTAACAGATTTAATTAATTCCAAAATCATTTCATGTCCTATATCTGATCATAATTCAATTGTTTTTGAATTCATGATAAAAAATACTCATAATGTTCAGATCAAAAGGATACCAGCATACTTAACTCAACTAAAAGACTATAAAGAATATATACTTTCAGAAGTAAATCATTTTTTAGACATAAATAATACTCCTGAAGTCTCCATTGTTTATGTTTGGGATGCCTTAAAATCATATCTATATGGACAAAGTATCAGATGGTATAATAATAAAAGGAAATCTTGGGATAAGGAATTGTTAGATATTCAAAGTAAATTAGACTCTTATAAACATAATAATAAAGAAAATATTATGGACAAGAAAGTTATTGAAGAAATAAACAAACTAAATGAGAAATACAAAGAAATTTTAACTCATAAAGTTAAAATAACTTTAGAGAATACAAGTTTTGTCTTATTCAATAAGCCCCAAATACTTACATAGACTTAAAAATAAAACAAAAGGTTGAATAAACAAAACCATATCAAAGAAATCTTTTCTCTAAGGAAAAAGAAGAATGTTTCTAGTATACCAGAAATACTAGATGAATTTAGAACTCACTTTCACAAAATTAACCATAATAACATTAACATGGAACCTAAAGATAAAATAAAGGAGTTTATAACCACAAACATGAATAAAAAGCTTAATAAACAACAGATTAAACTATTGGACAAAAGTATTTCATATACAGAGGTTATTACACAAATAAATAAGCTTAAATCAAACAAAGCACCGGGTAATGATGGTATTATACCAGAGATATATAAAATCCTTTCTAAAAGTACATATTCATTAATACATAAGGTTTTTATTTTGGCCCAAACTGAGTTAATAACCCCCCCCCATCTTGGCAATATACATTTATTTTGCCAATTTTAAAACCTAATAAAGATCCAACTAGATGTTCTTCATATCGGCCCATCTCATTACTTAATGTTGATTATAAAATGTTTATGAGTATCTTTGCTGATAGATTGAAGACAATCATTCCTGGCATTATAGATATAGATCAGACAGGCTTCATTGTAAATAGAAATACTTTTGATAATATAAGAAGAACTTTAACATTAATAGATTTTTCAAATAGGAAAAAGAAAGATTTAACACTTATTAGTCTTGATATAAGTTCAGCATTTGATTCAGTAAGTTGGGATTATCTGTTTACCTTAATGAAGTGCACAAACTTCTCAGATGCATTTGTAAATCTAATTGAGCATTTATACAAAGGAACGTTGGCTTATATTAAGGTAGGAACATATGTTTCACAAAAATACCCATTCTTAAAGGTACAAAACAAGGATGTCCACTTTCTCCACTATTATTCACTTTAGTAATGGAGCCTTGGGCTAATTTGATCAGAAACAGTACTGACATAGAGGGTTTTGAAATAGATGAAAATACAACATCCAAAATTCAACTTTTTGCAGATGATGTTCTAATTACATCAGCAGGATCTAATTCTTCTATGCAGTCTCTATTTGATAACATGATGAATTTTAAAAGTATTTCTGGTTTAATATTCAATGAAGAAAAAACTAAAATACTACCTATATATACACGAAAAAATATTCTCATTAGTGATTTTACTAAATATGTACCCAGTTCAGGTCAGATAACTTATTTAGGTATAATACTATCTAAAGATATTAAATCTATTATATATAATAATTATAATACCTGTTTTCTTAATATACAAAATCTTTTTAATACCTGGAATAATATGTTTTTACTATGGAGGAGAGACTTACAATTATTAAAATGATAATATTCCCCAAGATTTTATACTTAATACAATCAATAATACTTCCACCTACAAAATAATTATCAAGAAACTGAATACACTAATGTTAAATTTCCTATGGGCACCTAATAGACCTAGGATTGCATTAAAGAAACATACTAATAGCTGGTCTCAAGGGGTATTTCTTTTCCAGACTTTAATTTATATACTATCTCTTCTATTGTAAAAGTTATTACTTTATTAATAGATCAGTCATATGTCGCAAAATGGAAAGATTATTGGGAGCTAATTAGTATGCACTTCATGAAAATCTCCTTAACACATAAAAATATGATTGTAAATAACTCCATGTTATGGTTACTAAAGGAATTTTGTACTTCACCTATTACACCTAAACATATGGTTTGTTACCCATTAAATATTTTTATTGGTTATCGTAACTTTATATTCATGCACCCTAAGTATAGGGAATGGAATTTTATTGTATTCCCTATAATGTATACTCAGGGCATGCTTTTGTCATCTACTTCTGAAGGAACTCATTTAGCTATAGATAATGATCTAAAGTACTGGTATCAGTTGATATCTGATAATAAAGTTAAAAATCTAGATTTCTTAAAACAAGAATTTGATCTAAGAGAAACTTGCTGGTTAGAGGTTCAGACCTTTAGACAACATCTCATTAATAAAATAGATCTAATGTCTATAACAGTTAAAGAATCTATTCCAACACTGATTGATTACTTGATATTAAATTTACAACATAAAGTTTCTGATAAAGGTAACCTTTCATACATACATAAAATTATCAGACAAGAAACTTTTTACAGTGTAGATTCATACTGGAATTATTTCACTTCTATTAATGGGGACCCACCAAATCAACAAGATAAACAATATATATTGAAATCTGCTTACAGAACTACGTCTTCCATTGTCTGGAGACTTTATACATGGAAATTTTTACATAGATCTTTTTATACACCTTTGATGATGAATAAAATAAATAATAAAGATAATTTATGTAAGAGATGTAATGTAGAAATTAATGCTGACTGGACTCATATGTTTTATGACTGTATAAAATTGAAAGAATACTGGAAGTCAATTAATGAATTTTTGCAGGCTCTTTTTACAGATAATTTCATTATTTCTAAATCTCTTATATTATTCAACACACCTGTACCTCAAAGTGTTAAAAAGGTTAAGCTTCCCTTGTTATGGTCTATTCTAGCAGTGGCTAGGAAAATAATAACTAGAAATTGGATTTCAGATACACCTCCTTTGTTCAATGAATTTAAAAATGTTATGAATATAGTGTGCCATATGGAAATAAACACAATTAGGACAAGAACAAATAGAAAAACATCTTATTATATTGTATGGGATAATTTACAAAATTTGTTAAAAAAATTTTAATTTCAATTATTATTAAAGTATTTTAGTTTAATTAATTGATCTGATTGTAGTGGATGTCTTTGTAAATACTTTAGTTGTTTTGTTGAATATTATAATAATACCTATTTTTAATTACTTGTATAAAATTATTATGATATTTCTCTTATATGTTAAAACAATAAACCTGTTTTGAAAAAAAAAAAAGATGAGGCATTCTCACATTAGCTTCAGTTTCAGGGGAAAGCAATCCGATTCCATGCTTGTCATCTGCAGGCTTACACTCATATCAACAAAGTGGATTAAATCAATATTGGGGTACAGCACACATATTCACAGTATACATTTAACTTGCATTGCATGCAGCACATTTGCCTGCAAATGAAGTCATCCAAATAAGTTGCTGTGACAGGGAGCATTCTATGAATGTAACACTATTTTTTGAATGGTGCAATCGCAAGCCAGTCATTGTTCAGTCACTTAAGACAACTACACATGCACATATAATTAGCACAACAGATTCCACACACAAACATTGGTTCAAAACCATATTTGAGTTACAACCAGTCCTAAAGAGTAAGATGAGAGATATTGTATATTTCAACCTGAAAATCAGATGTGCCAAGAAAAAAAGGACAAGTGGTCTTAAAGGGATAATCCCAGTGTTTGAAATTAGAGTCTGAGTTAAGCTGACAGAAGCCATGCTCACTTCGACACGTCACTTTCATTCCCGACCACAGTGTCATTTTACTTTTAAATATCCTGTAAATCCAGAGTTCCAGTCTTCTTTCAGCTCCCAGGATAAACTAATCTTTGGATTTGTGTTCCTGTCTGACTTACATTGGATTGGGGAACTATGCCCCCAGCTCCTGGCTCATATTTAAAATAAGAAAGCTGTGCTAGGGAAAAGGGGCATAAGTGTATACTAATTTTTAAATTTTGCATCACTCATGCTTCTACAGATGGAATAGCTGCCACTCGTAAAACATAATGCATTTCTCTAGCAGTATTCAGAAATCAGCACACATCAAATTAGAATTTGAAAAAGGAACATAAGAGTGTGTCTACTAATGCTCAAACCTTCAGTCACACACTTGCTTTCTATGGCATTACTAATAGGTCAGAAAGTCACTACCCCAAGCTAGTATTCAAAAATCGGAATACAGCAAAGCATGAAAGAAAGAAAAATATAGTTATCACTACTGCTTGTCTGACTCAGATGCTTTCTATAGGTAGAAGCTATTTCATAAAGTTGTGGAAGATGACCGGGATTCACAATCACCACATAATAAAATATGAAATGAAAAAAAACAAAAAACTCTGTTTACTAAAGTTTTAAAAGCCTTGCATTACTAATGTACTTTCTAGAATAGCAGCAGCAGTCAGGTCATAAAATGCCTGAAAGGCTAATTTTCTCAATGGGTAAAATGCACAGATTAAACTAATGAATCTATGAACCTATGAATGGCTCACAGGGAGAGCTGTTGTCAGTACAACTGCAATCTGAGACTGAATTTGGCTATCATCTTTGAAACTTCCTTCAGGCACTCTTCCCCCACCCCCTCAGCCAAAGATGAGCATGTTCAGAAAGGCAAACCTGAAATGTAAACAAGGGCTGAATCAAAACAAAAAAATCCCTGGGACTGTCCCTTTAAGAGGTTAGAAGGTGTAAGGGAGTAAAATCATTACAATTATAATGGATCATATTGTAGTATATTATAAAAATGTATGTTAAGTTTTTAACCCAACACCCCTGCTCTTGAATTTTAGACAAACAACAGACCAGCATAATGTTGCCTTTTTTAGACCTCAAACTCTAAGTCTGAAATATTTGAACTCATTTTCTGAAAGCATCCTAGCATCAGCAAAAGGAAATGATTTTAAATGTTGTATTAAACTGCAGATAAGTCACATTCTCTTTCATCCTTTACAATATGAGACAAAGGGCATTTAGTGTTACATTGCTTGCATGTCAAGTTATATTATTTTAATGTGCAGTGTACCTTACTAAATGTGAACTTTTTTACTTTTAGTAATCATATGTCACAACACCCTGGTGGATGTAATAATGTGATATGAAACATGTTGAGCTTCCGATCTGGTAGCAGAAATTTCAAGTAAGCCTGCTGTTCATTGATTGATTCATTTTAAATATATTGTTTGCTTATACCTGGACAAAGGTATGCAGTTATTCAGTATCTCAAAATGTTCAAATATCATTTTGCCACATGTTGTGATGCAGTTCTGAGAAAAAGAAATTCCAGCTCCTGTATTATAATATGAGATATTTTAGAAAAAAAGGAACTGATAGTGATAATTGTAGCTCAAGTGAAAGGTTGGTAAACATGATCCTTAGAACTGTGAAATTTTACGTGCAATTACAGGGAAATATATACAAACCCTGAAAATGCTCTGTCTTTAAGAATGATCTTTTCTTAAAGACACAGAGAGGTCATAGTAAGCATATATAAGTAGTGGGAGTTTGGTGGTCCCAGTGGCGGGGGGGGGGGGGTGCTTTAAATATTAAATAGCAGCTTTTACAGTTTCCTATTATTTGTGCTTAATTTCAATTACATTTTTGTAGTTTTGAACTTCTAATAGAGTAACAATATTTGCTTTAAGTGATAAATGGCTTAACATTTAATGAAACATGTTTGATGACAAGTATTATCTTCATATTAGTTTCAATGGAAAAGTATGAAAATAGCTATACCAAAGGTGTGAAATATGCAGCTATTAATGGTGTAAATGACAATCTACGAAGCCAGTGAGACAAAACTCATAACAGTCATAATGCCACAAATTCAGTGCTGCTCATTTTTGTTTTAGGCCACAAATGGAAGAAATCAGAATATTTTTTTGTACTAATATCTACTGGCATGGAAAAAAACAGTTACTGGCAAAGACTGATATAAATGTGTACAACAGTAAACTTAGAACTAGTGGTTACATTTTCACTGATATAAAATGAATTGTAAATTGTGTCAATTTTCTAAAATATATCCATGGATGGACCACACCTGAATTTGTAAGGACTGCACATGGCCTGTACTACTCTATATCAATTATTCATACAGTTATCAATTCACTTAATGAAAAATTGAGACTGGGTTAGAGTAAGTAAAAATGTTAAGAGGCATCCAACAGAACTGAACAGTAGTGGTAGCCTTATTATTATTCTTTGTACATGAGGCAAATAAAGTACCTGGGGCATTAATGCGATATTTAAACAGCTGATATACAGAGCTAACTACTGGAATTAAATAAATTAAAAAAAAATGTAAGCAGAACAAAAACATGTCTGATGCAACTTTAGTAAACCTGAGTTAAAGAAAAGCAGGCAATGGTGTACTGAGAAAACCAAAACCAATGGGATCAAATGAATTACAGGGAAGAAGGATGCTATAGTACTGCAATAACATTACAGTCAGAGATACACAAAGGGATATAGGAAGAAGATTAGCATAAAATAACAGAACCACCTAGTGTTTGCATTTTAAATTTTCATTATAACACTTTTCAATTTATCCTTGCGATATTAGTGTGCATAAATATATACGTATACGATATATATATGGAGAGAAAGAAAGAACATGCACAGGTGAGAGAGAGAGAGAGAGAGAAGCACACAACACACACACACACACACACACACACACACACACACACACACACACACACACACACACACAAGATTGTTAGACTATCAGGCTGCTTCTCTGAATGACACTATCATTCCAAATATAATATTCAGCCTGTAAAAAGCATGTTTGCACACTTTGAAGTGAGTACTATTTTTCTTGTTGCTAAAGCTTTGCCACTGTTGGAGCTGTGCTTCAGGCACCCCCATTCTGATTATAACCAACCCTGACATCAATGAACCTCAGTGGAAAGGTGATTCCCAAATGCAGCAACAAATTCAGTCTATCTTATTATTTGAAAATGTGTGCATAATCACATATGTCATTGCAAGTGTAGCCAGGACATAATCTATGCAATACATATTAATGTTTTAAGGACTAGACATTTTGTCTAGGACAAGGACACCAAAAGTAACTGCATTGAAATCCATGTATGATATTAAAAGTTTACAGATGACGTAGTAAGGGGATACCTTTGCCCACAGTGATACATGCTTCTCAAATTACTTAATTGCTGTTTAAAGGCTTCTAATGTAACAATTTTACAATACTGTCAGTCTTTAATAATGTATTTAGGATCTACTCAATAGAAAAAGAAATAATGTTTATGTTAGGGGAGCTAACAATAAAGGAATCTTGTACAGAAATCAGAAATTCTTGGCTACTACTATGATGTCAGTCTCGTATGTATTTTATTCTATCACGTTTTAATTTTTTATATATATATATATATATATATATATATGATTCAGTGATTCAATAACATTATTTATGAACTCTGGGCCTACATAGGATATTTTAAAGTTTGATTTATTACTGTACCTGATGTATAAAGTATTTTTTAAATCATTAATATAATAGCATCTTGAAAGATATAAAATCTTCTTCGGATCTAAATGACTTAGGTAATGGTTTCCATGCTCGACCAGCCCTTAGATAAAAAAACAAACTTTTTTAACTTTGAGTTTGCATATGCTAATCTAACCAACAAGTTTTTATTTCTAGTATCAATAACATGATCAGCAGAATCTATATCCAGCATAACAGCTGTAATAGAATTTCTGGAGCACTTACAAATCATTATCAAATCACCCCTCAGAAATCTATATGCAACCAAGTAAAAAGACAACTATTCAGATACTTACAACCGTCTATCTGCCAGATGTTGGTTTTCTGTGTACATTCTATCATCTTTAATTGTGCAATATTCAGTGCACAAAAGGCTCTTCCATATTCACTAATAGGACACACAGTAGTTATATATGTATATCTTCATTAACACTTATGTGCCTCTATTTGGAAAAGAATAGAAGATATTCCCAATAAGTCCATAACATTTTCTAAATATGTTTGTGATATTTACATCAAAGTTCAAATCTGAATCCACCATTATACCTGTATCCATTATCACATGAGTCTGTGTACAAACATAATTATCCAATGCATAGTGATAAACATTGGTAAAGGCCCCAAAATGCAGAACGTTACATTTATTCATGTTAAAACTCATACCTCATGTTAATATCTACTCATATAATCTATCTAGGTAATATTGCAGCTGGAAACATTCATTTATATTAGTAACTGGGCTATGAGTTTTCATGTTTTTGGCAAATTTGATCAGCTACACTTTTTCTGAGGTTGGACAAACTGACATTACCAATCTTAATAACAATGACTCCAGTACTGACCACTGTGGAACTCATATAAAGATGGATTTGTAATCATAGTAACATATTTTTTTTTTAATTTCTACTCTGTATCTTCTCTTTAACAACCATTATAAAATTCATCTAATTATATATCTAAAATCAAATGTTTGCTTAAATTGCAAATATAATACCCTTTCAAAGGACTTTTACAATGTGCACATAAGGCCAATTGGTCTATAGTCTTTGAATTGGGACCACAATTGCCTCCTTCCACAAATCAAGCACATATTATTCAGTAAAAGTCCTTTGAAATAAGTAAACCAAAGAGGGTAACAATACCTTAATAATTAATTTCAGAAATAACCATTTAGACTGTCTGATCCTGCAGCACAGTTAGATTTTATAGTTAGAAAAAGTTTGTCATATGTTCTGCATGAAGTTGTGGGCAATTCCCACCAAACTACAAGGGAAACACATTTTTGGAGTTACTGTATGAAATATTACTAAATAAACCATCTGCAAATAATTTTACCAGCTCACTTGGCTCAGTAAAATAATTTGACCTCTTTTTTAACACAGTTCCTGAAATTTCATTAAGACCATCATTTCTCAAATATCTGAATAAACCTTTATTATTATCTATCAATTTTGTAGCAAGGTTTTATTCATAACATTTTCTCACTTCTTATATTTCCTTAAAATATATCATTTTAAATCTATTTTATTTACTCTTATTACTATCTGTTGGGTGTTATGTCAGCTGCGATGGTGCAGCAGTTAGCATTGCTGTCTCACAGTAAGAGGTTCTCCAGTTCAATTCTTGGCTGGAGCTCCTTCTGTGCAAAGTCTTCATGTCCTCCCTGCAATTGAGTAAGTTTTAAAGACATGCAGGTAGGTGCATGTGTATACATGTGTGCCTTCTGTGAAGGCTGGGTACTGTGCTGGTAACTCAACACTATAAAAACACCACTGCCAATCAATCTGTTAGCCACTGTGGTGATCCATAAAACGAAAAGCCAAAAGACATTGCTTACTGTCTATTGGGTCATCTTTCTAATGCAACCACATTACTTTTTTTTTCCCTTCTCAGGTTCAATAACTTTTTTCCACCATAGTTGACTACATTCCCTATTCCTATACTAAATCCCTTCTGGTACAAAATGTTTTATTAAATTACTTGTATATGTGTATAAAAATATTTCTGATTATCTCTTATATCACTATTTTCAAAATTCATATTCCAGTTCTATGAATAGATTTAATCAATCATTGAATCAAAGTCTCCTTTATAGAACATTTTCACTAATTTATTTTGTTTAATGGACATTGGATTAACAATTGAGGCCTGAAAAATAACACATAAATAATCTGATCTCCCTATCTGAGGTCTGACATCACAGACATTTAGCTTCAGTCTTTGACTTATTGATGCAACATCCAAAGCATTTTTATCTTGAGTAAATGTATTTTCAATCCGTGTGTAACTGTTAGTTATACTACTCATTATCAGTGTATTTACTGCCCTAATTGTTGTGCTAGTAGCTGTCCAATCAACATTGGGAGCAATTATACCCCCTGTAATAATATCAACTTTACCTATAAAACATTTACTAGTAATTTCTGCCAACCTGTTATCAAGTCTTTTGGTGATATTTGGTGGCCAATAAAATTGTGTTACCTTTAAACTAAATTTCCCATCTATATTTTTTACTATTAATGATTCAGTGGTTTTATTATTAAGTATTAATAAACAGTTATCATTCTTTTAAATATAGATGGATCCTACCTACCCTTATTATCAGATCTAAATTAAGATGCCCACTAAACGCAGGAATTGTTTGTGGTTTGTGATTTCTTATTACTGAACCATGTTTCTGGTATGAATAACACATCCATAAGGCCACCCTCTATAATAGCCTGTAGTTAACAATATAACATATAAAATATATACAACACTTATAAAACTATAACCTAATGATAAATGAAAAAATATAGTGGATAATAGCTTTCAAATGGCTATTCCATAGACTTGATTTAGATTAAAACAGGTTATGCATGCATATGACTTCAAGATCAAAATTCTTAAATCATCCAGTTCCTTGCTATTCAAAAGGTAAAATGTCAGAATAGTGTTATTTAAAACAATGCAATTTGTTAATGTATTAATGTCTGCTAGATCAATAAGTACCAGTATTTCCAATATAATAAGATGGCAAGGTTCATCTCCCCCCCTCCCCACCAAAAGGGCAAATATCTATCCCAGCAGAGTGCTGCCCCCCTGACATCTCAGATGCTCAGGTAAGAGCCACCCTCTCCAAAGCAAAAAACACAGCATCAATGGGACCAGACGGTGTCCCGGGCTGTGTCCTACTTGAACTCCAAGAAGAGCTAAACCCAAACATAAAACTACTGTTCAGTCTCAGCCTTACTACAGGATATGTACCCAAAGAGTGGCGTACAGCAATGGTGGTCCCTCTCCACAAAGGTGGTGCCTCAACAGATCCTGGAAACTATCACTCCATAAGCCTGACTAGCTTGGTCTGCAAAGCTATGGAAAGGATCATCGTGGACCTCATAAATAAAGATATTGGGGACCTACAGACCCTGGATCCTACCCAGTTTGGCTTTGTTAAGGGCAGATCCTGCCTCTTAAACCTGGTCGATTTCTTTGAAACAGTCACCAAGGCCATTGACGAGGGGAAGGTGGTCCACACAGCCTACCTGGACCTCGCAAAAGCCTTTGATACAATACCCCACTCTGGCATTATAGACAAGCTCATCAGCTTAAATATAAACCTCTATGTCACTAGATGGGTTGCAAACTGGCTCAAGGATAGAACCCACATATTTAGAATTGCTGGAGCCATGTCAGACTCCAAACCAGTTACAAGTGGCATCCCACAAGGCTCAGTCCTGGGACCTCTCTTGTTCGGTATATATTTCTCAGAGGTACAGGCCAACATGGAAGGACTGTGGCTGACCAAGTTCACAGATAACTGCAAACTGGGTGCCATAATCGACTCTCCAGCCGACACAAGCATCCTCCAAAAGGGCCTCATAGAAACAGACAACTGGTGCCAGAGCCATGGCCTCAAGCTAAACACCAAAAAGTGTATAGTCATCCCCTTTGGAAAAAACAAAGTGCCCACAAATTACCACATAGGTGGTAATCCATTAAATATGGAAGAAGTAATTAGGGACCTGGGGACCCAAGTTGATAGCAATCTCTCATTTGACAACCACATGGCCAAAGTGGTTAGAAAAACATTTTATATAGCCCACCTAATCATGAAGGGATTCACATCTAGATCAGGGGAGGTCATCATGCCTTTTTACTCATCTCTCATCAGGCCCATAATTGAGTACAATGCCCCTTTTGGGATGTACCTTACCAGACACCTGCAACAACTGGAAAGACCCCAAAAGTACCTCACCAAGAGGATCAAAGGGCTCAAACAGATGCCATATGCTGCCTGGTTAAAGAAACTCCAGCTCTACTCAGTGGCATACTGCCTGCTCAGAGGTGATCTGTGCCTGACGTATAAAGCCATGTCCAACCCGGAATTAATGGATATGCTGTACCTCAGAAAATCCAAATCCCATCAAGCTATGTGCTCGAGAGACTTGAACCTCAGCACTGAAATAAATAGGACATGCTGGAGGGACAGATTCATAACCCAGAGGCTCCCTTCACTCTGGAATAAAATCCCAGTTCTGGTTAGGCAGAGTCCCTCATTGACTCTCTTCAAGAGGAATCTTGATGAGTGGATGGGAGATCGTAGGTTTACCCCGGGTATCACTTCTGTGTCACTGTTAGACAGAGGCACAGTATACTAACCTCGAAAAAGGGCATAGCAAAATTAATTTAAAATGGGTGGCGAAAGCCAAACACACTCTGGCTAGGCTTATAAATGCCCTAGGGCAGATAGCCTAGTATGAACCTATGAACCTATGAACCTATGAAAAACATTTTTTTTTCCAAACCTGACATGCTGATTCATTTATCCTCCCTCCTTTTATAGAATTCAGCACTTTTCCTTCTGAATATAAAGCCCTTTTTATGTATATCTCCAAATGGCACATGCATAATAGCTTTCCATTTTCTGGCAATAATATTTTGGAATACTATACATGTATAGCTGTTTTGGGACATATCTTGTCAATTATTTTCAGTAAAAAAATTAATTCCTTCCAGGATAAGTGCATGGAATCTGAAAATATTTGATCCATGATTTGTTTGACTTGATCCAATGAATACTTTGCTTTAGGACATTCGCAAAACAAATGAATAGGAACAGCTATAAACATTCTTTTTTCCTTGCTTTCCCATGGCTCACAATAATGATCTAGGTCTACTTGCCTGTACTTGTGCAACTACAACAAAGTATTATACATTTGCCCATTATAATCCATTTTCATGTGTTGCCAGTACACTTAAACGTGAGCTAAAGACCAATTACAGAATGCTTACCCCCCCTACACACACACACACACACACACACACACACACACACACACACACACACACACACACACACACACATACACAAAAAAAAAAGAGAAGAAATGTATGTGACATAGCTCACAAAACTGAATCACAAACAAACAAACAAATACATAAATAAATATACATAAATATAAATAAATAAAAAATAAATGAAGTGAAATGGACAATTCAGAAAGGTCATTTAATTATGTCTAGTGCTTTTATAAATCACAGTAAATTATTATGCACTATCAACACTAACAGAGTAATCCAAGTGCTAATTTCACCTGAGGTCTTAATAGGAATGTAACTATAAAAGGTGTTTTAAAGTTTAAGTCACAGAAGTATGCTTATGCACAGATTTTAGTCCTGATGAAGTCTAGTTACTATCCTAGATGTCTACATTGTCCATTTCATTCCATGCTTTTTTTTACTCTACAAAATATTCTTAAATATCAATCTCAAATTATAAACCACTTCCTTGAGTTTGTACCAAGCTTTTATAAGACAGGATATAATTATCTTGACCCTGGCATATTTCCTCTATCTCTTTTTGACCTACTAGACTATGCTTTTTCATGTAACTAAATAAATGCTAATACTTCTCCCTTTGTTAACTGATATACATGCTTTGCCACAGTACTATCCTTCAGTTTTTCTTCAGTATTTCATTATAAATAGGTCTGTATATATTTTTAGTTTGTAATCAGACCCTAAATTTTAGAGTAATGAAACACTTCGCTGCTAGTTTAATCCCTAGTTAATTAAATGTTCCCATTCAGTTATGCTAGCATTCCTCTATAATCCCCTAAGGTATAGTTTATAAATCATTTGAGTTCTCCCAGATTAAGATATGTACCCAACACATAACCACCTGCATTTAAGACACTGTTTACAGTTTTGGATCCATTCCATAGGAAATAACAATTACCCCTCTTTATTCTGAATTTGTTTCCCTTTCTTCCATTTACTTATAATCAATCTCGTGTATTGTCTTATGTTAAATGATATGCAGTGGGATGGCAAATGAAAAAGACTTCATAATGAGGTGGTGTATTTCTAATGTTTTGCAAGATGCCATCTGTTTCCACCTAGAATTAGATTATCTATTATATCATGCATCTTTTGCAGAGCTGGGTGTTCATGTGGAATGGGTAAGCTCCTAATTGCTAGGGGGTAAAAAAAATCATATTATCTGTGTTTATTTTGCTTGTATGTTAAAAACATATATTTATATTTATACATTGTGTATAATACAATATTTATATTTTAAGAAAATTCTATAGTCTACTGAATTTATATTTAATACACACATTATATATATATATATATATAGAGAGAGAGAGAGAGAGAGCATTGCTTATTTATACATTGTTGTTTTTCATTGAAAGCATTTTTTTATAAATAGTTTATTTCATTGTATGGCCCACTTCCAGCACATGATAGGTTGAGAAAATGTATTTTGTAATATGTCCACATGCACTCTTAGTTATCCATGCGCTAGCACTTTTATTAACCTTTTATTTTCATTGCTACATATTTCCGTTATTAGTTTAATAAGTATGCCAGTTTTCTCTCCTTACAGAATGCAGTCATATACAAATATTAACAAAAAATACTTTCCCATGTCCTTGTTCCCTGGTTCAGTACAACTGTCTAGGTCTCATTGTGAATGTGTCTGTAACCTTAATAAATAACTGTGGGAGAACAGAACAACTAGTATCTCTGAATATTTTCCTCTGAAGATAATTCACTTTTAACTAAGATATTTAGTTTGTTTTTTGCACGTGGTATATACAGTGTATCAATCAATTTTAAAATGGTAATCCAAACCCCTAGACTGTTTTGGCATTCTCATAAAATCTCAAATGACTGAATCAAAAGATGTTTATATTAACCACAATTACTCTCTTGTCTACTCCATTACTGATGTACTTGTCTATAAAAATAGCCACTACCCAACAGTTGGTTATCTGTCATACATTGACATCCACCCTCTTGTTATGTGTTGTACTTATTCTAGAAAAAGCAGCTTATCTAATATATTTGCCAAGACCTTTGTCAATATTTTGGCATTCAAACATAAAAGATGTAGTTGGTAAAAATTATACATATTTCAATTACCTTCTTTGACCTCTGGTAAAACTTTCTTCGGAGAGAAAGAGAGAGAGAGAGAGAGAGAAACATCCTGGTGGAATTTTTGTATGCTCATATATAGGATAAGTAATACATTTGTGACAAGTTTTTCCTCCCTCTTATAAATTTCACCTGAAAACCATCAGAACATGCTGCCTTGCTTGATATTAATTGTTAAACTGCCACTATAATTTCCTGATTTTCAATCATTTTAAGTGTGAACATGAATTCTCATCAAATTACACTCTCCATTGACAAAAATCATTTTTTTTACCATGACTCCACATGCACTAGAGTTATGCTCTTTATAAAGATTTCTAAATTCTATTGTGATCTCGTTGTCAACTGGTAGTAATTATGCTTATCATTCCTTTATTAGTTTTTGTGTTTTTCTTTAACTCTACATGCAGCAAATTTAGAATTATTTTGATATGTGCCATGATTTTATTAAGTTTATAAGGATTTGAAAATGGGATACAATCTAGTTTCAGCTTTCAGTGTAATTTCTATCTTTTCCATTTGTTATGAGATAATTCCTTTTTTTGAAATTTCTGATTAATTTGGCAGGCTATTTCTTTATCCACAAATGCATTTTTCCTTTCTTGCATCTTCTCTCCTCCACAATTAGATGTACCCTTAATTTGTCCCTCCAAAGGAGTCCTATCTTAGAATTCTGTAGTATATTCTGATCAATCACTTGCTATACACTGTGGCTCAACCTGTCACTCACCTCATGATTTTTTACCAGCAATATGTCTATTTCAAGTGATATTTCTACATTCAAGAGCTAAATTATAAACTTCAACTGTTATTGGCACATGATCGGTCAAGGATTAATGTTTTATGTGAATACTCACCAATTTGTTTATTTGGGTATCTTCATTAACAATAAGTCCACCCTGCTTGCCTGTATATTAACATTCTTTGAGAAAGTAAATTATAGATCTTCCTTATGTCTTCATTTGTATGCATTTATCCATCAATCTGATTTTAATTCTTCTGACAGAGTTCCTTGTGTTTATATGTGATACTCATTTTTGCCATGAAGCCTGTATTTCTTTAAGCCTAAAATTAAATTAAAATGTCTTGTAATTACTGATATGTAATCTTATTTATTTTGGAATTCACACAAAGAGGGAGCAGAAGGACACAATCAATGATATTAGGCTGTTAAATTAATGAATCATCTGTATTTTGGAGTTATACTTGTATGCTTATTTATTTTCTCTAAATAAACATGCATATAATTGTTAAATCCCACCCTTAATTTAATTTCATTTCTCAATTTTAATTTAACTTCTTATAAGCATTCCATGTGATATTTCCATTGAGTAATTTTCATATTGCATATATCTTCACAGGCATACAACTTGTTTTCCTATGATTAAATGCTTTCTGGTAAATGATTTAGTCTGAGCTGAAATCTCCCTATTTAAAGGTTCTAATCTTAGCCTGTAGGCTAGGTCAACTATAAAGTATGTCTATTGGGCTGATAGGAAATCCAATTTAGGCTATGCTCAGTCCAACATTGGTAATCTTAGTTTTACAGCATATTTTCTGTCTATCTATCTATTTATCTATCTATCTATCTATCTATCTATCTATCTATCTATATCTATGTCCAAGTACCTACTAACAATATCCACCTGACTGAAATTAAACAAATTATCATGAGAAAACCTCTTACATACTTAATTTAGGTCCCAGATAATTCAATTCATGTGGAGAACTTGATGAGCTGCAAGCCCTGGTAGAAAAAACACAAATGGCTTAGAGCTGCTAACACAGTAACATTGCATTTATAATTGAAAATCCAGTATATAGAAAATGTGAATTCACAGTAAGAAATCAAAGGCAACTTATAATACTCTTAACACCTGAATGCCTGCCTAAAGAAAAAAAATAATAAAGTGCTGTATAATTGTGTTTATCTGTATTATTCACAATCATATACTGCATGTTCTTTAATATTATCATGATAATAATTTCTAGGTGTGAAAGGATAACCATTGGAATCTAATGTATTCTCTTCTTCATACAATTGTCTGTTGTAACACATATTGCAGTACACTCTCACTCAAAATTGCAACATCCTTTTGTAAGGACACTGCTGCTTTCAACAGTCGTAATAGTAAGGTTTATTATTATATTACTTAACTGAGCCACTTGTACAGTTATAGCATAATCACATCATACCATACCATTCCACTGATGTCTAATGACATTTGGTAGCTGGTGACATTAACTTCAATAGGAAATTATGGCACTAGTCTATTGAGTCACAACTACGTGCAATACCTGACTGCTATATTAATTTGATGATAGAATATGTACTGTGTTGTTAACCTTAATAACACATACTGACACAAGTTTAGTGAATATAAATCTATGTACATATTTGCTGCTGTGAGTGCTGAAAGCAGGAATTCTTACCCTTGTCTAGAATACCTATTTTGTCTTACTGCAATTTGTTGCCACTTTGAATCCTCTGCCCTCTATGCACATGTAGCATTCATTTACTATCTATCTGTATAGCTTTGCATCCGCAACCCTCTTGCTACAGTTGTGAACTATTCTTCTATTTTTTTTCCTTTTAGCAATGTATCCAGCAGCAGTGGCATCCCTGACATAAGAAACTCTGTTCAGTTGCATCTTCCTACAGAGGCTCAACTTCTTCCCTCTCTACCTATCACTAATATCATGGCATGAATTTTTAGGAAGCTGATAACAGCTCCTTATCAGCTAATAAAGTTATTGTATCCTCAGCAGTGCCTGTTCAGTGGATTGCTCTGTGCTGATGGGCAGATTAGCACAGTCCATCTAAAGTGGACCATGTCTGCTAATGCACAGCAGTGTCTGTTGTGCAACAGAAAGCACACTTTCCTTTGATTCAGAAGGCTGTGGGTTGTATTCCTACACCACCTAAACTGCTGACACTGAAGTGCAGTATAGGGGGGGGCGAGATTTCACTCCTTCAGATGAGCTATTAAGTCAAGACTCCTGAGTTGCTGGTAGCTTAGGTGGATGTAAAAGATCCCAGGGAATCTCCCTAATTCCCAGGTCAAATATCCCATCCCATAGCAGTATAACTGGCACATCTAAATATATATATATATATATATATATATATATAGATACACACTCGCACACACACACACACACACACACATATTTATATATATATATATATATATATATATATATATATATATACAGAGAGAGAGCTATGCACACAATGGTGTGTTAACCCTAACCCTACACATTACATTACTAAAACATTCTCTGACAGTACCAGTATACACAACAAAAAGACACACAACACCAAACATCTATTTATTTATTTTTTTTTTTATTTTATTTTATTTATTTATTTTACATTTGTTGACCAGGCTAGTCTAACTGGATACAGGCCAACACAGAAGGTCTTTGGCTAACAAAGTTTGCAGATGACTGCAAACTAGGAGCCATAATCGAAACTCCTAATGATATGGACAAACTACAAAAGGGCCTCACTGAGACAGATACCTGGTGTCAAAGCCATGGCCTGAAGCTCAATGCCAAAATGTGTACTGTCATCCCCTTTGGTAAAACTCTGTACCCATGAACTACCACATAGCTGGTAGTCTACTTAATGACGAAAATATGATGAGACCTTGGGACACAGGTGGACAGTAGTCTCTCCTTTGATAATCACATTGCCACAGTGGTCAGGAAATCCTTCTACATGGCTCATCCCATCATAAAAGGATTCTCATCCAGAAAAAAAGAGGTCATTGTTCCCCTCTACTCACCACTCATTAGACCCATTATAGAGTACAATGCCCCTTTTGGTATGTACCTCACAATACATCTACAACAACTGGAAAGACCACAGAAATGCCTCACAAAGAGGATTACTGGCCTCAAACAGATGCCCTATGCAGACCGTTTCAAAAAACTACTGCTTTACTCCATCGCATATCGCCTACTCAGGGGCGATCTCTGCCTAACATACAAATCTATGTCAAACCCAGAGCTGTTGGACATGCTCCACTTAAAGAAATCCCAATCCCTCCGAGCTACACGCTCTAGGGACCTTAACCTTGTCACCACAATAAACAGAACATGATGGAGGGATAGATTCCTGTCCCAGAGATTTCCCATACTCTGGAACAGACTACCTATCTATGTCAAACAGAGCTCCTCATTAGCACTCTTCAAGAAAAATCTTGATGATTGGATGGGAAATGGGAAATTCACCCCGGGGATCACTTCTATGGCTCTGCTCGACAGGGGCACAGGAAAATAATTTTCTTAGGTGGCGAAAGCCAGGGTACATTTTTTGGCTAGGCTTGTATCGGCCCTAGGGCCGACAGCCTAGTACCTACCTATGAACCTATGAACATGTCCATTTTCAGTAGAGGCCTGGGGAGAAAAGCTCCAAGACACATACAAAATACAATATAGAAAGTTGCAACAGTCCAAGCTTAAAAACAGCTATTGTTAATAAAAAATACAATACTCATCATGAGCATAACACAAACAGTAAAAGGTAATGTACAAGAGATGTTACTATATACATATATACATATATTTAAATTTCAATAACATGGTCTTTTGGTTCTTTAAGGATAAGTCTATAAAGGTGAAGAGTATTAATTAGTATAAAGGAATAAAGTTAGTCAGGGTTAGTACAGGGGCATAACCAATGTGTTTTGAGAAATAGTTTTAGATTCTGTTTAAAAGGTGTTAGTGACAACAGAGTTACAAGTTCAGTGGGTAGGAGATTCCAGTGCTTTCTAACAGTATTAGAGAACAGAGAGACTCCTGCCAAGTTGTTGGATCTGCAAGTATTGATCAGCAGTTTGTTTGAGGAGCGTAAATTCTTAAGATTGTTGTAAGGGGTAATGAGGCTAGTGAGTATTGGAGTGCTGGTCGGTTGATACAGGGTCTTATGGGCTGTAGCAAGCTGGTGAAATTGAAGCTGGTTTAGAAACTCTAGCCATCCTAGTTGCTTTAGATTAAGACAATGAGTTCTAAAAGGAGAGCCAGTGGCAAATCTAGCAATATTATTATAGGAAATTGACAGTTTGTTGAGGTTGTTTTTAGAAAGATTAGTGTATATAGGTGAAGCATAGAGTAGAGTGGAGATTAAGTGAGTTCTGGCTATAGCAGTCCTAGCTACTGGTATAAGAAAGGGTTTGATTCTATAGAGGGACCCCAATTTTTTGTTGACTGATTTTATTGCGCTGTTTATATGAGTATTGAAGTTAAAGTTGTTATCTGTTGTTATTCCTAAGAGTTTAGTGGTTGGGTTGGGAGATATGAGAGTGCCATTATTAGATATGAGTGTGAAATTTATTGGGGTGGACTTTCGGGTTGGAGTGAAAAGTAAAAGTTTAGTTTTTTGGGGGTTTAGGAGGAGGCAGCAGTTTAAAAAAAAATATTCTACTGTATTGAATGCTTTTTGGGTACGGGACTGTCGTTCAGTTGGAGAAGTCGCTGAACAAATTATTGTAGAGTCGTCTGCGTATTTAATACAGGTGGCTTGAAGAATTTCTGAGTGAAGGTCATTAATAAAAATGGAAAATAGGAGTGGGCCTAATATGGAGCCCTGAGGAACACCAAGGGAAATGGGAAGGTGATTAGATAGTTTATTGTGCTATAGTACAGCCTGCTGTCTATTGTCTAAGTAAGATTTGAACCAATTTATGGCTAGAGGTTCGAGTAAAAGTGATTTCAGTATATTTAAAAGGAGCTGGTGGTTAACCATATCAAAAGCTTTAGATAAATCAATGAAGACTGCAGAGGAAATAATATTTTTGTTACGGTTTTTGTTAATAAAGTCTGTGAAGGATAGCAGGTCAGTGGTGGTACTGTGGAAAGGTCTAAATCCATATTGACAGTTGGCAAGTAAGTTATTTTGGAGTAGGTGGTTAAGTAGTTGCTTATGGATGCATTTCTGCATTATATTTGCTACAGGAGATAGTAGAGCTATATAGGACGAAAGTTAGAAAAGTCATTGGAGTTCTCACCTTTATGTAGTGGGATGATATGAGAAATTTTCCAGATAGATGGGATAGTTTCTTCACTTATGGTTCTGTTAACTAGAATGGAAATGGGATAGGCTATGGCTTTAGCTCTTTGTTGCAGGTATTCTGCAAGAAGTTGGTCAGCTGAGGGGGTGGTAGGTTTTAGTTTTTGGAGAAGGGAGCAGATAAAGGAAGTAGACACTGGTTGCAACTGAAATGATGGGAGTGGGCTTGTAGTAGAAGTAGGCAGATTTGAGGTATCTGGAGATAGATGGCTAGCAAGTGTTTGGATGACATCTGTGAAAAAAGAATTGAAGTCATTAGCAGTATGTGTGGGGTTCTCAGGGTTAGAGCCTTGTGGGTTAGGTGTGATAGATTGACCTGGGTAAAGTAGTTTGTTAATGCTAATCCAAAACTTTTGTGGTTTCTTTTGGTAGGTTTGCTGTAGTTGGAAGTAAAATTTTTTTTGTCTAAGAGGATGGCTTTTTTGTATTATTTCTTAGTTGTCTAAAGGTTTGGTGATCTGTAGGATTCTTAGTAGTACACCATTTTGCCCAGGATTTGTTTCTAAAAAGGATTTTTTGCCTAGTAGCATTTGAGAGCCAAGGGGCAGGCTTAGCTTTATTTCTAACAGAGCGAGTTGGGGCGTGGTGGTCCAGGATGGCTAAGAATGTGGAATTAAAGTATTCCACTGCTTCATTTAGTGGGAGGGATTTTAGGGGTGACCAATTATATTGCTTAAGTTCTGTCTGGAAAAGTTCAGGGTTAAATTGCTTTATGGTGCGTACTGTCCTGAAACACTGCGGTGGTGGTGCTGCGGTAACGTTGTCGCCTCACAGTAAGATGTTGTCCTGTTCGATTCTCAGCTAAAGCATCTTCTGTGTGGAGACATGCGTGAATGGGCGTACCTTCGTTAAAGGTTGTGCGTCAGGGCTGGCAACTCAATACATAAAAATCTACTGCCAATCATTAGCAGACCGGAGTTCCGCTGTGGCGACCCCTAACCAGGAAAAGCCGAAAGATACAACAACAACTGTCTTGAAAGTATTTGGGTAAGTTAAGTTGGTTTTATGTCTGATAATATGTTAGTGAGTGGTCACTTAGGTCATCTGGGAGGGTTCCTACTTTGTATGTTTGATGAGGAGTATTAGTAAGAATCCAGTCTAAGGTTCTTTCTTTGTTATTGGGTTTATTAATTCTAGTAGGGGAGTTAATAGTTTGTGAGAAGCCATATAGGTTAATATGGGTGGTAGGGAGTACATTACTACAGGACTTCCAGTCGATATTAAAGTCTCCTAGGACTATAGTTTCTTGTGGGAGATTAATAGAAAGCCAGTTAAGGATATTTTCAAGGGTATTAATGTTATTTCCCGGAGGAAGATAGATACAGATAATATATATGGATTTACATGAGTTGACCTGAAATTTAGAAATGAGTATTTCAGCACTATTTTCTGAAGGTGGTCTAAGGTTTACAGTGTTAACTTGTAGCTCTGCTTTATAAAGGATTGCTACCCCTCCTCCCTTTTTGGCTGTGCGGTCTAGTCTAAGGATATTGTAACCAGGTGGGGTGACGTCATTGTCTTTCACTGTAGGTTTTAGCCAAGTTGCAGATAAACATAGGATGTCAAATAGGTAGACATCTAGGAGGGTGTGTAGGTGGGCAATTTTATTGTTAATGCTACGCATATTGAGATGTGCTATAGAGAGTGAGTTAGAAGGTTTGGTAGGGGCTTGGGTACTAGTGTTGTTAGGGTTGCACTTTTCAGTAGCAAGGGTATTGTTTGGGTCGGGGTTAGGATGAATGTCCCCGTCTAGTAAGGAGTGGAGGTATCATCTATTTTTAGGGTGGTGAAGCTTACAATAATAGTCAAGTAATTTTCTAATATTTAGATTGGTATACTTAATGTGTGCCAGTCTATGATATTTGGCTAGTAGGTAGCAGGGTTTGGATGTGATGTTTCTGAAGTTTTAGGAGATAGCTAATAGTGATGTCAAAGTGTATTTGGAGGGGAAGAGAAGGGTGGGGTATGATGGTTGTTCATAGGAGTTTAGCAGATAGGCAATAGTTAGAGGAGGAAAGAGTGAGAGCAAGAGTAATAGTTGTATTTGGCGTGGGATGGGTGATATAGTCATTATACTGGATTGAAAAGTGGAAGAAGAATGGGAGGTAAGGTAGTGTGAACAGGTAAGGAGTTATACCAGCAGGTGAGGTGATATAACAAGGAGGGATGGGAGGTGAGATAATAACAGGTGTGATGTTGTGACAAGGAAGGTTGGGAGTGCTAATGAGGTGATCTGCTAGATTGGAGCAGATGTTCTGGGGTGTGGTTTTAGATGAATAAATGTAGGAGCAGTGGGGGTGGGTGAGATTTGGGGGCAGGGGAGCAGAGTGAGCCCACAGGGCGAACAGAGCGGGTAGAGACAAGAACCAGAGAGAAGACTGTCGAGGATGACAATCAGTGAAGTGTGAAAGTCTGCAGGTAAAGTCTGAAAGTACGAGATGTAGAAGAACGATAAGAGGCTAGCAAGTATAGACTTTGGATGTTAGAGGAGTGATATGTGGTTAAGGTATACTGGGACAATAATGAGAGAGTGAAACAATAATCAGAAGACTGGGAACTGAGTTAGGGAGATTTGGTAAAGAATAGGTAAAGAAATTACAAGACAGAAAGCTTATAGTATAGCTTATAGTATAGACTGGGCCCTGCTCTTTGGAACAGTCTAACTCATGAAGTAAAAGGCAAGGACACACTCTAAGGGTTAAAATCAATACTAGTAGACCAGCTCCAAAGTCAAATAGCTTGTAATTTTTTTTTAATTTATTTTATTTTATATTGTATATTTATTTCATCTATAACAGTCAAAACATCCTCTTACCTAACCTGTGAACACTTGCAAGTACACACAAACCTATATAACTGTTTCAGGCAAACATTCAGTTTCTGCACATTCCTACATACAAACACTGCAAAATGAGCAGTCAATCAAATGTGCTTTTTATATTTTGTTTTCTCAGTGTTTTTACTCCTCCCTCCAAAAACAAACTTTTCACTCAGATGTGGTTTTGATATTTTGTGCATTCAGTGTTTTTTACCTCCTCGCAAAAAAACTTTTCAGTCAAATGTCCTTTCGATATTTTCAGCTTTAACCATATACATATATTGATAGATGACAAATTATTATTCATTTAACATTTGTTGACTGGGAAAGTCTACCTAGGACAGAGCCTATTTTCAGTGGAGTCCTGAGGAGAAACGCTCCAGATGCATATCTTTAGAAGATGAGAGGAAATTTGAGTACCTGGAGAAAACCCACATGAATGCAGGGAGAACATGCAAACTCACGCAGAACACACCCCAGATGAGAATTGAACCAAAGAACCTGTTACTGTGAGGTGACAACATTAACCACTGCACCCCCTGAATGCAAGGATAGAGACTTTATTGGTGTCTATGGTTTCTGCAGAAGTTTGCCAAGCTGGTAGTCTATAGTAACTGTGAATCTCTAAAGAAAGTAAACTGGCTACCAATAATAGAAAGATCTCACTGTCTACTGGGCACACTGATATTCAGACTTTTAAGGGAAGGCTATTATCCCCCATTGAAGAGGAAGCTTCCTTTAAGACAACAAACATACCCTTTTTACAGGCAGTCAAGACAACATTATTTCACTAAATAGATCCCAGTGGAGCCAAGATGGCCAACTGGTAACAGCATTTTTTTTCAGAGCTCCACAAAATCAGCTTTAAAAAACAGGGAAAAATTAATATTATCAAATAAAAACAATCAAATACTATTGATAAGCCTTTATACTAACTGGATATAAATTTTGGTATCCTTTTTACAATATTTTCCTGTCAAACCAACCTGGAGAATACTATTACTTGTGGATATGAGCAACTCAAAGAATTCACACTCTGAAACACCCTTGAGAAAAGATATTCAGTTGATATCTTCCACTCTACAAGAACTATCCTTGAAAATGGATGGTTTCAAGGACAACCTTGAAAATCTAAGTGAAAAATGTCAAAAACAAACTAACAAACTGATGTTCTCAGAGAATTATTGCAGCAGCAACAACAAACAAAAATTTCAGATATCAAGACTTCTCTCTGTGATATAGATGGGAGACTGAAAGAGGAATAAATTCAAAGCAATTTCCTTTTACAGCAGAACAACTGGCTTATCAATAAGATAGATGACCTAGAAAACAGAGAAAGGTGAACAAACATCAGAATATTTGGTCTTCCAGAAAAACTGAAGGTGAGGACATTATTTTATTTTTAAACTCATGGCTACCTGAAATTTTAGACTTAAAAGAAGGGCTATCTAGTGGCATAGAAAGGGCTCATAGAGCCATAGGCAAAGCTATGTCTTCCTCACCCAATGCTTCTCCTAGATAAATAGTAGTAAATTTTTTATCATATATTGATAAAGAACTTGTACTTAAATCAGTGTGGAGAAATAGTCCTTTAAAATACAATCAACATCAAATAAGATTCGATAATGACTATTCTTCTAGAGTCCTAGAAATGAGGAAGAAAACATGGCCACTTGTTAAACTGCTTAAACAAAATAAAATAAAAACACAACTTGTGTATCTTGCAAAAATCAAGATCCTCCACTTAAACAAAATGAGTACTTTCAATAATTTAGAAGAGGCAACTTCTTTTATCAAAAATAATAATATAATAACAATTCCAGAGGAAATGGACTGGGCATCATCTTTGTCTTTAAAAAGATCTCCAGAGAAAAATTCTTGGACTGATATTAAGGAGAAGAAACAAAGAACTGATTCAAAAAGCACAGCAGTTACAAGTTCTCTCAAAGATTCAACTAAAAAATGAAACACACTCTAAAATAAACTAAGCGTATGTATAACATTTTTTTATATTGCTTATTATTATATTTCTTTTCATGTTTATCACTCATTGTTTTCTCCATTGTTTCCCTGCTCTTAAATATTTCTCTATCTCCTTTCTCTATGCTATAAATGCTTTTATGAGTTTAAATTACCACAAAAGTAAATCTAATTGTTATATTATTGATAAATAATACTGATTAACAGTTGTGTATAGTTTTGTTCTTACTTTGACATGATTCGTTGAGATAGAAAGATAGGGAGGGGATGGTGTGATGTAGAGGCATGTGAGATTGGTACAAAGTTTAGATCATGCAGATATGTTAAAAGATTTTTTTTTTTTTTGATTAAAATATTTAACTTTAAAAAAAATAATTGGATAAAAATGTTGAGAGACAATAAATAATGTCTGTTTTAATGCCTAGTTTACTTCTAGTTCGTAAAACAGACTATTTTTCAAATTTTAACATTCATTGGCAAAACACGAACGTACAACATAGTTTAGAAGAGTTTCCGTGAGCTACTGAGGGCGCCAAATCACTCCCAGCTTTCTGGGCACTTAAAAAGGGAATTAACTCCATGTATGTATGTAAAAATGTTCTACTTCTTTCTCTAATTCTTTTAGAGGTTTCCTTGATTGGGTGTGGGGGCGGAATGTGGATATCCAGAGTGATTAGTCTATGGTTTTATCTAACCAGCAAGGGGTTGACCTCCGGCGTGGAACACCGGTCGCCCATGTTGGTGATGACCAGGTCCAATATGTTGTTCCCTCTGGTGGGAGTGTTGACCAGTTGATCCAGGGTGTTCGAGTTTATAAATTCTATGAAGCGTTGGGCAAGGAAGTTAGTACTTGAGTAGTTCTCCCAGTTTATGTTTGGGTAAATGAAATCACCCAGTATTAAGGTGTTTGGTAGGACCTTCATATTTCCCAGTGTCTCCAGAAATGTGGAATGGAGGTCCTGGGCCATGGTGGGTGATCTGTAGCAAGCTACAATTTGTATTGCAGTTTTGCCTATTGTTAGTTGCACATGGATGATCTCTGATGCATTGTGCTGTGCCACTAACCTGGAGGTGTGGGTATCCTTGATGAATATGGATACACCCCCGCCTTTTGTGTTTCGGTCCTGGTTCTGTGGCTTAAAGGTATGGTATGAGTTATAGCCCAGTAGTGCTGGGGTGCTCTCAGGAGCCTTAAACCAGGTTTCTGTTACTGCACAGATGTTGATGTTCTCCATACTGAGGAGTGCCTCGAGTGCATGCATTTTGAGGTTTAGACTTCTGGCATTGAGTAGCATTACCCTCAGTTTTTGGTTACTTGTGCTATTTATGGTGGTGGGTTTGTCTTTTGAGTCTTGCCTAAAAAAGGCACTATGGGGGCAGCAAGAGCCTTGGCCAGTATTTGAAAGCCTAAGGGTGACAGGTGCAAGCCGTCTCTTGTGAAGCAACGTGGCTTGTTGAGCATGTCATCCCAGGTGGACAGATACTGGATCCCCTTTGAATGACACCAGAAACTTAGCCAATCATTGAAATTGATAATTTTTTCTTTATACTGTGGCATCATTCTTGGTGAGGGCAGGATGCTACTCAGGGTCAGGGTCATACCGGCCTGGGCTACATGATCAGAGAGCTCTTCCATGTCTCTTTTCATGTAGTCCAGGGAGGTACATCTCAGGTCATTTACACCAACATGGACGATGACAGAGTTGCATTTGTACTTGTTCTGGAGTCACCTGAGTGCTTGTGTTATGTGGCGGATCCTGGCATCTGACAGGCAGTTAACTGTAACCTTCTTGTCCAGCCTAGTTAGTGGGACATCAGTATGCCTGACTATAGAGTCGCCTATTACTAGTGTGTTGGGTAGGTTATTTTGCGTTAAGGGCTGTGATTGTGTGGCACACTGATTATGTGAAGTATGTGTTTCATGGTTGATGATGGGGTGTGGAGGTTGCTTGGATGTCTGCTTTGGAGGTCTCTGTTGCTTTTGCAGATTTTTATTTAGAGCCTCCGAGTATGTTTTCATGTATTCATGTGTGTTATTTGCTGGTGTTGGTTTATTAGGTCTGTGTGAGACTGGTGGTGTGTTGCAAGTATTACCCTTCTCCTCTTGACTGTCAGTTCCAGTCTTGGGTTGAGAGAGCTTTGCCTCCAGTTTGGCTGTATAATTGCATCTCTCGCATATATTAGTGTTTGGTGGTAGGAGTAGAGGGTTGTCTGTGTACATGAGGCAGTTGTAACATTGCCTCAAAATGCCCAGATTCACCATTTGGACTGGAGAGTACACCGGAAACTGCCCTTTGGACATGCCTGAACAGGTAGAGTAAGCTGTTTTTCTGATTGGCTGGTGGGGATGAATAGAGAGCCTTGCCCTTCTGGACAGTATGGGGGGGTCTAGTGCTAGGGTTAATTAGTGCTTGCTATGAGTTTTAAGCAAGTGCTTGACTGTGAAATGAATGGTTTGAGTGCTAAAGTTGAAGGTTTGTCTAGTTCCAATGGAAAAATTGAAGAGTAGACTTTCTGGAGCCGAGAATACTTTAACTCTAGCTAAATGATGCTACCCGGTGCACAAAACTGCACACATGCGTTTTTTTATAGCAGGGAAGTGAAAGAGAGGGAAATTAGCCCAAAATGGCTGATAAACTACTAACTTTTGGGCTGAAACCACTCCTCCAGGGACAGATAGGCTGCTCAAAGCTCCCCTCTCCCACAGGTGAACAGAGAAACTTCCTTCTATCCAAGTAAGATATGGTCCACACAGAAACTTGTAACTCAGCCCTGGATTCAGCAATAACCTGAAAACTGGACTATACTAGTTCAGAAAGACGGGTAACAAGTATATATTTTTTTCAGAAAATAGAGTAGATACAATCAAAACAACACTTAAAATGCACAGAAAAGGCTATCACACTTTAGTATGTAGCCTACAACAGTTAAACAGATTATTTAAACACAAAAATGACTTAATTCAAGTGCAGGCAGCAAATAAGTACAATATGTAGCAATAACAAACTTTTTAAATCACAGATCCGCTAAAAAAAACTGGCTTTTTAGGTGAAATTAGTTAAGACAGCAAGAAAAGCAGAAATGTGATACTTAATCACTCCAAAGTCACTCTTTTGTCTCTCTGCTGCTGTAAACACTGCAAAACACCTGGAAGGCACTTGCTGAGCGGAGTACAAGTGTAAAAACTGTGCAAATGAGGTTTTTATAGCAGGGAAGTGAAAGAGATAGAAATTAGCCCAAAATGGCCAATAAACTACTAACTTCTGGGCTGAAACCACTCCTCCAGGGACAGATAGCCTACTCAAAGCTCCCCTCTCTCAGAGGTGAACAGAGAAACTTCCTTCTATCCAAGTAAGGTTTGGCAACACAGAAACTTGTAACACAGCCCTGGATTCAGCAATAAACTGAAAACTGGACTATACTAGTTCAGAAAGGTGGGAAACAAGTATTTTTTTTTTCAGAAAATAGAGTAGATACAATCAAGATTAGCCCAAAACGGCTAATAAACTACTAACTTTTGGGCTGAAACCACTCCTCCAGGGACAGATAGCCTGCTGAAAGCTTCCCTCTCTCACAGGTGAACAGAGAAACTTCCTTCTATCCAAGTAAGGTTTGGCAACACAGAAACTTGTAACACAGCCCTGGATTCAGCAGTAGCCTGAAAACTGGACTATACTAGTTCAGAATGGCGAGAAACAAGTATATATATATTTTTTTCCAGAAAATAGAGCAAGATACAATCAAAACAACACTTTACCCAATTACCCAGTTAGAACGCTTAAAACTGAACCCTGTTCCAGCAGTCTTCAATCAGGCAAGTTTCAACTGCACAGTCCTGCCACTAGGGTACAGAGAAACCTTCTTCAAAAAAGACGACCTGGATCAGTGCACAAGTTATACAAACAAAGCTAGATCCAGCCAGCCTGAATCTAGTCTATGCTACAGCAAACAAGGCGTACCGATTTCAGAAAGAAACCGTTCAAGTAATCATGTGCAATAAGCCTTTAACCAGAAATTCCCAGCTCAGAAGGACAGAATCTAGCCTCTCCTCCCACAAGAGTGCAGACCACAAACCTTCTTAATGTAAAATAACTGGCCTGAAGCCCAAGTGATTAACCCAGAACTAATACACTTTTAGAATAACAGGCACTGAGCATTCAATCAGCAGTTCCCAACTTAGAAGGATGTACGCTACCTGTCCTGCCACAACAGTGCAGACCACAAACCTTCTTAATGTAAAACAACTGGTTTGAAGCCCAAGTGCTTAAACCAAGGGCCTTAGAATAACAGTTACAATTTAATCAGGCTACTAACAAGCAGTAATAAAGGCAGCAGAATAAATTAAATTGAGTACTTTTAAGAAGAGGCAAAAGCAAAATAAGGTAATAAAGTAGGAAGAAACACAAATACAGTAAGGCAGATGAAGTGCAAAGTTTTTTTTTTATTTTTTTATTTATTTATTTTTTTTGAGATGGAGGAAACAGAGCAGATTAAGATACTATATAGGAATGTCCTTCCCAAGTGCTCTCTCTGTACACCGCAGAGGAGATAGGACTGGTAGGAGTATCCAAAATCAAAATATGATCTCACTGTACTCAGTTAAGTGAGCAAATGAGATGGGTCCAGGAGGAGTGTGCAAAAAAGATTTACAGCAGGGGCGGGCAATTCCAAAGCCACCAAGATTAACACCACAACAGGAAACAGGGAGGGGGGGTGGGAAACTAACTGCAGAGAGACAGAGACACAATATTTACTGAATCAAAGACACACAATATTTACTGACTCAAATCTTAAATAAGTGCAGAGAAAGATATACTTAAATCAGCTTGTGTCCAGTTGATATATGCAGACAAGTCTCAGTAGCCAGCAACTCGATTTAAAATGATTACTAGAAGTGTAACCAGCACAGATTTTAATGCTAGCAAAAACCCCCAAGCTAACTAACACTAACAAAGGAATTTCAAAGCAGTCTAACAACTTTCAGTGAGCTCAGATGGCTACACTTTTTCACACTCCAGGCAACTTAACTGCAGAGAGACATAGACACAATATTTACTGAATCAAAGACACACAATATTTACTGACTCAAATCTTAAATAAGTGCAGAGAAAAATATACTTAAATCAGCTTGTGTCCAGTTGATATATACAGACAAGTCTCAGTAGAAAGCAACTCGATTATTTGGGGATTACCTTATGTAATAATATAAAAGAAACTCTTTCTATAAATTTCAAAAATATCTTTGATAATTTAAAAAACTATATATTAAAATGGAATAAAATTTATCTAAACTTTGAAGATAGACTTCAGTTAATAAAAATGATTCTCTTACCAAAAATGTTATATATAGCACAAGCCATTCCTATGATACCAGATAAACATATTTTAAAAGAAATAAACACAATTTTATTAAAATGTTTATGGTATCTAAGTAAAAATAGAATAGCTCTTACACATCATATCAGATCATGGGAAAACAGAGGAATACATTTTTCAGACATTGAGACATATATAAAGGCCTCTATAATTAGAATAATTTTAAATTGGATTGATCCTAATTATTTTTGAAATTGGAAAACCTTACACACCATTATCTACTCCAGAGAAAACTATTTAATAAATAATCGTATGCTAGACAATCAAATTAATAAACCCTGGCATATTTTATCTATAGGAATCCAGTATAATATTACAAGACCAACCAACTTGGACTTTATAAATAATATATTTAACACATTTAGAAAGTTTGTTATAAATAATTCAGACATAAAAATTTGGATAGAGTTAATAACTCCTTTTGGTTCTACTAAGAATTTTTCTAATAAATTTCATAGGAATATATTTTCCTTATGGGAAGCAAGGAATTGTTCTTGTTGGGAACAATGTATAGACAATCAAGGAGTAATGGATGGTCAACTAATAATAAATACATATGATCTTTCACCTTCAGACTGGCTTGTCTACAAGATATTTTACTTCACTCACAAGATCTATATAGGTTAGTTAATAACTCTCCTTTTAAAGCAAAACCAAAATGTATAAGTTATTTATATGAAGTTATCTACGATAATAAAAATAAGAAGAATATAATTTAAAAATTTATAAATTATTAATGAAATATAAGACTACTATTAACCAAAACCTTTGGGATTTCATTATCAAAGGGCATTCATTAAACTTTTCTCTGGAGAGTAAAATGGGTCTACTCTATTCTATAAAACTAACATCAAACATTCAATACTGGAGAATTTTCACATGGAAGTTTCTACACAGATCTTTTCTTACACCCAGTAGAATAGCTAAAATGAATCCCTCACAAAATGTTACTTGTTGGAGATGTCTGCAAAATTGTAAAGCAGATTGGATACATATTTTTTATGATTGTAGTAAACTTAAAACAAATTGGGAAGATATTGGTATTTTTCTCCAAGCCATATTTATTGATTCTTTTGTTTTATCTAAATCGCTAATTTTGTTGAATGTTAATGAAGAATCTATGATGAATAAAAAAAAATTATATCTGTTATGGACTATTCTAGCAGTTGCTAGAAAATGCGTAACCAGGAAATGGAAATCCACTTTAGAACCATCATTTGAAGAATTCTTGGGATTACTAAAAGAAACTTCTACAGTGGAAGTCAAGGTAAAGGAACTAAGAATTTCACCTAAGCCATGGACTAACAGTCCTTGGGGAAAGATCTTTACTCTTTTTAAGACACTAGAAACAAACCCGGACTCTATTTAAAAGAAGAAAATTGAAGAAAACATCTCAACTCATAACATATATAATATCTGACTCAGATGGTTATATCTAATATTTCTAACTCAGGCCTTATGTATATAATGTATATAGTTTATTTATCTGTTTAAAATAGCACAAATGTTTACAATTGAAATTCTAATACTTTTGAAATAATTCAATAAAAAAATTGTTGAGTCACTAAATAGATCCCCTTTCAAATCAGCTATTGGTGGACATACATTCTCCAGACTGGGCCCTGCTCTTTGGAACAGTCAAACTCATGAAGTAAAAGGCAAGGACACACTCTAAGGGTTAAAATCAATACTAGTAGACCAGCTCCAAAGTGAAATAGCTTGTAAATGCTTCACACAATGGTTATTGCCCTCCCCAATAATTGTTTACTAAGCTAAGAACCAAAGCTATAGAATACCAAATCAGGAAATATTTGTATGTATTGTATATAAGAATATATATTCTATAAATACATGTTTAAAATGTAATGCTGCAATTATGTGACTAGTAATACATTTACTTAAGGCCTACACTTATTAAAATAATGCCCGTTCACTTCAGTTCTTATGCATAGCCTGACAGTAGTTCATGACCATCAATGTTACACTTGTCTGATTTTACTACAATAAACCTTGTGCAAAGAATAGAATAATCTACATTGTGTCAATGAATCGTACTGTAGCACAAAGGAAGCCTGTCACTGCATTTTGTAATTTTATAATCATACTAAGGATAAGCATATCAAAAAAGATACTTAAAGTTGAACTCCTGTCAGACCTCTGAAACTATTAGCACAAGAAATCTGGACAAAGCCTAAAATAATCGGGAGAACAAAGGTCCAAAAATAGGGACCAATTTTAGATATTGCTGTTATAAACTTGCATTTTCTGAAGGATTTGAAGCCTGAAACTCAAACCCGATCATTATTAAGCAACTTCAATCCTCAGTGATTTGCCAAAAAAAACACATTTTTTTGATGAAAGACCTAAAATATGAGGCAAAAATCTGAGCATGCTAAAAAATTCTGGACAGTTGAGAGGTATGACTCCTGTATAAATGAAAAACTGTCACTAACAACTATGTCTATATTAAACCATAAAAGACCCAGGTTGTGGTTAAAAAGGGTCTTCAGACTAGCTCACTCACACGGTTAACAAACAAAAATAAATAAACTAAGCTCAAAGTGGTTTTGTCCACCTATCTACTTATGTTTCCACCATACAAAAGGATTATATTCAGTAAATCATACACAGAACTACACTGGTATCTGATCATCCTAAATTACATGATTGCTTCTCGGTTTTTAAAGTGTTAATACCTCCAAAAATTGAATGCAAAATCTAAACATCACAGCCATCTTCTTTTCATGTTTTTTTCTTGATGTGTCAATCCCAAGATTAACTAGGTCATTGATATGATGCAAAACAGCATGTGTGAGAAAAGTATTGACCAGAATGTCTGCTATATCTTTGACCCTATGTGAAAGTTAAGGAACTAAAGATATTATCCAGTTAGGTCAGGCTCACAATGTTTAGGAAGATCACTAAGGACTTTTCAATGAAATCATTTAAATGTACTTTCAAATTCAAAGGTAAGTGACAGTTGAATGTCGTATATAGCGACATTTTGCCTTTGGAACACGACTGCAGGGGCAAGATTAGTCATTTCTCATTATGATTTTCTTATAACGTGTTTGCTGTCTGAATAATGTCAGAAATAATATGGCTGCCAATGCAAAAGGAGACAATTTTGGCTACTTTTAGTGAGATATTTGGCATATAAATGACACAAACTTCATGTTACATTGAGAGACCTAACTGTTGCATCAAAACGTAGACAGTTTTTCATTCCCTGCTGTACTGCTAGAACCAGTGTCTGCTGTGATTCAGTGGGAACTGAGTAAGTATAGATGCATGCCTTGTCAGTGCTGTTATTTAGGCCTACTGTTAGACAAACAGTTAACTTTATCCTTTTAGCTATCCAACAGAAATTGGCTGCATTTGTTTTTACGTTAATGGCAAAGTGTATGCTTGATGAGCTGAAATAACTTGAGTTTTTAATCAGTTCTTCAGATGACATTTCTGTACTTGCATGGTTTTCATAAGTGCACTGATCAGCTGTACTTAACAGAAGTGACCACGTGACAGAAGTGTTATCTGTGCAGTCCATGCAAACGCAGAAATAAAAGGAATTTATGATATCTTTCAAGAAGCAAGCCAGAGTAACAAAATATAACTCTACAGCCAGTATCTAGGAATTAATAACTGTTTTAGCATGTGCTTATTTACTCAGGTCATGTATAAAAAAATATTCATGGCAAGTTTTTGAGACCCTTATCCACATTAAATCCCGAGATCTAGAAATGGACATTCCATATTAACTTAAGAGCTCACCTTTGTCAGTAAATAACTGGTGAGGATCACAAACATATTTTTTATTCTAAAATGTTGCTATAATAGGAATATATTTAAGAAATCCTGTTGACATAACAGATAATAATACATTTTGGACCACTTCTTCTATGTATTGATGCATGTTAAAGTACTGTTATCTATCCTTTGTTCCCAACACCCAGAGACATTCACTTCTATTATTCCCTCATTTTCTGTAAAACCAGTATAATCAGACAGTCAAGTTTCATATTTCAAATGAAGAGAATGCCACAGAAAGATAAGTTAAACTTTTAAACATCTTTATAGCTCTCTGAACATCAGCTGTCACCAGTTCCTCTCCTTGTTCACGGGGTCTGTGGGAACCATTTTAGCCTCCTTCTTCCTAAACGTGATCAATGTTTGTGACCCATGAGGTGTTCCAGAACCCTGTTGCACTGCATGTTGCTGTTAAGGAGAATTTTTCCTAACTTTCCGTAGGCTCATAGGTAAATACTAGGCTATCAGTGTACAGATTATTACAAGCCTAGCCAACAACCAGAGGCCAGAATCAATCCCCCTACCTTGTGTCTGTTTGGTAAAGACCTTAAATATTATGCCAAACGCTCCCCTGTGTGTATATTCATAACATCCTGGTGTGGGATATGCAATGGCTTCAGGTGCCTAGGCAGAGAGACCCTGTGGTACATTTTGTTGGGGACAAGTGGCAGAAGTGGCATGGAGTTGCAAAGAAATATGACTGTTGTGAATTCCCTGTCCACAGCTTTAATAACCAAATGCATGGAGGTAGAAGAAGTAAAAAGTGTCGTGCTCAGTGAACAGTACATGCTTATGTAACTACAACATGTAGAGATGTGCTACAGGATGGAGGAAATCATGCATGATACTGTAGTCACATTTATGCTCTAGTATGCATTTTAGATAAGGCTCCCTAGACACTGTGAAGGGGGTAGGTGTCCTCACACACCAATTATAAATGCACTGCCCATTGTGTACTGCATTTTTACTGCCACTGACATGCCCACTGGCCAACCTGCTGCAGATGCCTGCCATGCTGCCTGCTGTCTCATGTTACAGCACAGGTACCACAGGTACCAGTAGAATTATATCATAGTTCATGTCTGAATGAATGACCTGAGATGTACTTCCATGGATTATATGAAGAGAGACATTATTGATCTCTCTGAATTTATGTCTCAGGCATGTATGTGCCTTACACTGAGAAACAATCTACCTTCAACAAGAATGATGCTATAGTATGAACAAAAGATGATTGACTTCAATAATTGGCTTAGTTTCTGGTGTCTTTCCAGGATGATTCAATATTTGTCAGAATGGGAGAACATGGTTAAAAAAAAAAAAACACATTACTTTTCAAAGGATGGTCTGCACCTGTCTCCCCTAAGCTTCCAAATATTGGCCAAAACTTTATCCACCCTTTTACAGCCTATTTTAAGCAATGGCAAATTGACAAACCTACTGACGTAGCAAATGAGTTTTACTGCTCATTGCTAGGAACCTTAACAAGAAACACCTTACTCTGGGGAATATTGACATATGTGCCGTTATTGAGACATGCTTTAAATCAGCAGAAAGTACTCTGACAGTGCAAGGTTTCAGTGCTTTCCACACGTTCTGAGCATCAGCTGCACAGAGGACAAAAGGTGGAGGAGTCTCCATCTATGTTAGCAACAAATATAACTCTAGGTTGGGTAAACAGAAAAATGCCTTGCAATTTATCCACAAGAAAATCACCATAGACAAAGTCCCATACCATGTACTAGCAAGCTATAGGTCACCCTGCATGTCCTGAGAACCTCATTACTCATACCTACACCTACTGGAGACACTCACAAATAAAACAAATACCTTATTCATGGGAGACTTTAACTACCCTATACAGACTGGGAAACATGCACTGCCGCTTACTCACATGCACAGTCATTGCTGGACTTCATTAACACAAATACCATTGACCAGACAGTGCTTTCATCCACCACTGGTTCAAACATACTGGACCTGGCATTCACCAGTATGGAAGAACACTGCACCCCCCCACATGTCATAACATCACTGGTGAGGTAGAACCACAAAACTGTCTCTTCTGAAGTAAAAAACAACTCAGTAACCCCAGCAATCCCTCTAACTTGTAGGAACTAATCTAAAGCAAAATCCATTCTATTTAAGCAATAGTTTGTCAAAATGTAATGCCCCTCCTAACCTTGAATTCATAGTAACCTATGTGAAATTGTTCACAAAGATTCTGTACAACCATGTACCTATTAGAAATAAGCCCAAAATAAAAGCTAAAAACAAATCACAATGGAGGAATCCTAACCTTAAGAGTGTATATAAAAAAAGGAAAATGGTCATGGCTAAAATCAGAAACAGAAACTCCCATAATGATTAAGAGCTCTTTAGTTAAACTAAACAGGAGAGGCCCATTACAAGTTCAAGATAGCCTCACAGGTTAAGACAAGCACATGTCCTTCTACAGCTATGACTGATACCTCAACAGCAGCACAAAGAAGTATGCCAAATTGGTGGACAATGGTGCTACCTTAAATGAGCAAAGTAGCAGCAAATTTGTTGGGTGAAAAATTCACCACTCCCCCTGCCTCCGTGCATGAAATACCTACTAGTATAATCCCTCACCCAACTAGTAACATGTTGCAGATCCTGACGACACTCACTAAAGCCAAAAACATAACCTCAGTGGGCCCCAACAATATCCAGGGATGCCTCCTAATTAGCTTGAAACATGCTCTATCAGAACTGCTTGAGTCACTTTTCAATTATATCCTCAGAACAGGCTTTGTACTACATGAATGGAGGACTGCAATTGTTACCCTCCACCTTCAAAAGGATGGACCGTCAACTGAACACTGGAACTTCAAATTCATTAGTCTGACTAACCTAATATGCAAAGCCATGGAACAAAGTATCATGGAAATAATCAACAAAGACACAGGAAACGTTCATACACTGAACTTAACACTGGACTTAACCCAGTTTGACTTTGTCAAAGGAAAGTCATGCCTCCTAAATCTGGTGGACTTCTTTGAGAAAGTCACCAATGCACTGGATTTACTTATTTATTTATTTAACATTTGTTAACCGGGAAAGTCCGACTTGGAACGTAACCAATTTTCAGTGAAGGCTCTGGGAGAAATGCTCCAGATGCATGTCTTTGAATGCGGGAGGAAACTGGAGCACCCAGAGGAAACCCACACAAATGTAGGGAGGACATGTAGACTCCACACAGAAGGCACTCCAGCCAGGAATTGAACCTGAGAATGTCTTGCTGTGAGGCAACAATGCTACCAATGCACCACTGCACCGTCCATTGAAGGAAAAATGGTGCATACTGCCTCCCTGGACCTGGCTAAAACATTTGATACAATGCCCTATTCAAGTATATTTGACATAATCAATAAACTGGGCAAACCCCCCCATGATAAACTGGATTGCCAACTGTCTCACAGACAGAACACAAGAAGTCAGGATTGGTGAGACCACCTCCACTAAGAGATCAGTCACCAGTGGAGTACCTCAGGTCTCAGTGCTGGAAGTGCTATTGTTTGGCATGTACTTCTTAGAGGTAAGTCAAGGTTTTTTGTTGACCAGTTTCACAGATGAGTGCAAATTGGGAGCTATCATATATTTCCTCCATGACACAAACATCTTACAAGAGGGTCTAACCCGACAAATGACTGGTGCCAAAGTCACAGATTAAAACTTAGTGCCAAGAAATGCATTATAGGCCTTTTGGTAAAACTGTCACCCAGGCTAATTACTCCATCAGTAAGACACTCCTAAAAGTTGATCCTGTAGTCATGGATCTGGGAACTTATGTAGACAGTAATCTGGCCTATGACCAACATGTGGACAAGGTAGTAAAAAAATTATTCTCTGTCACCCAACTTATAAGTAAGGCCATGTCATCCAAGTCCAAAAAAGTCATAGTGCCACCTTATTTTGCCCTTATCAGACCATCATTAAGTATAATGCCCACGTCATCATATACCTGACCAGACATATTCAACAGCTGGAATGTCCACAAAGGTTCCTTACCAGGAGAATACAGTACACAAGCACATTGTCCTATATCAATTGCTTTAAAGCCTTATTTCTATACTCTGTCTCCTTAAGGTTACTGAGAGATGATCTATGCCTGGCATACAAGGGAATCTTGGAGCCAGCTCTGATGGACATTTTGTATATCTCAAAATGAACAGCATCACAACCACAAAATCCAAGGTATTAACATTTGCTTGTGACATAAATAAGACTTGTTGGTGAGACAGATATGTGTCTCAGAAGATCCCTAAGCTCTGGAACAGGCACCTCATCATTGTGAGTCCATTCCTAAACTTATTTAAGCATAACCTTAAACAATGGATGGGAAATCAGAAATTCACTCCAGGTCTGGTCACCATGTCTCTGATAGACAGATGGCCAAACTTACACCCTCCACACATAATATCTAGAAATTTCCTAACTACCATACCTCCTCCTAATATACACCCATGATACATAGGGAGACAATTGGGTTGGGTTGCATGGCCAGGCTTATAAAGGCCCTGGTGGTCGTTAGCCTAGTATATACCTATAAATGTATAAACCTATCAAATAAGGACTTTGACATCAAACTTTCTAGTGAAGGAGTCTTATAGAATGCATCTGCTATTGCTGTTGAACAGTTATAGTTCTTTGAACATGGTTTTGTTGAACTGTATTAGTTGATTGCTACTTTGTTGGTGGTTGAACTGTGAGTTAAAAATGTGTGTTTGTTAAGAGTTAACATTGTAAGTTAATGGGCATTTATCATTCACTTAATCTGAAAACTGTGGATTTACAATTAGGGTCAAGGAGTTGGAGATAGATTTAATTTTAGGCGGAAGGGAGTTTTATGGTTAAGGAGTGAGATAGAAGAGTTAGAGTTAGGGTTAGGGAGTTATTGGGGATTTTAATTTTAAGGAGTGGGTGGGAGAATCCAGGGGATAGGGAGAAATCAAGAAGATTAGGTTTAGGGAGCAGGATGGGAGTGTTAAGGTTAGGGCATGATTGGCAAGTTTACATTTAAGGAAGAGAGACTTAGGGTCAGGGATTAATTGGAGAGGCTAGCTATAAGCAGCAGGGTGGAATTTTTAGGGTTAGAGGTGGGTTCTGGGAGGCTATATAGTATAGCAGAATCAGACTATGGGAGGGTTATATAAGCTGGGAGACTCAGGGCAGTTGGAGATTGTCAACTTGATATTGCAGGTTATTAAGTAGCTTTAGTTGCTTTTAATGGGCTGTGATTTGATGAAAGTTTTGTCAATGTGGGGGGTTTTAATTAGGTGAAATAGATCCCTGCTGAACACATTGCTCAAGGCAGTATGTTCATAGTTACTGGTGTGATAGTGATATACATTAAAATCAGTTCTGAGAACAATTTCTATAGAAATAAACACAGTTGTAATGTGAACGTTCATCCTCTGATTCTTTATTTCATTGTAACATGGTTGGAGGGGAAATATTAAGGAAGAACATATATTCAAGGTATCCCCAGCACTTTATGCCCATGGGAGCAGCACAGAGACAGCAAATAAACAGATGCTGCAGTACAGAGTACATGGCAGATGATAGTTAGAGAACAGTCAGGGGAAAGGAAACTATGGAATGGCAGCAAATTGAGTGCGTTCATAATGAATGAGTCTTCTGATATTTGACTGAAGAGACCTAGACTGTTAGGTATAATACAACTGAACATGCCTTTGCCATTCGAACATTGTGGCATTGTTGGATTGCAACATCATTGAGATGTGCACAGCCTTGGGACTGCTGACAGCAAAATGAAAATAAAAACTGATATGCTGAGAAATGTGGGGTAAAACTAATGACAATAAAATACACTGTCTTGAAGGTACTAGACCACTGATCGTTTAATAATAAATGGCTTTAGTGCTTTGGTGTCTAAAATGTTTTGAACAAAACTTCACCAGAACAGTGGAAATTCACTCTGTTCATCCTTACATGACATCCTAACATGAAGCAATGCATGTGGCCATCAAATTTCATTCTGCCAAATCTGCACACATGGATAATATTATGAAATAGGAACAAATGCTGGAATTTAAATGCACAGTAAAAAATAATATAATATAAAAGTGTTCAAAAACTGTTGAACTAAACACTTTACTAAAACATTTAAAACACATTGACTATAGCCAAAAAACAGATCATTAAAAGACTTTAATAAAATGCTTACTTACGTAACCTTAATCTCATTACAATCTTAATGCTGATATGTACATTTAAACCAGTAGATGACCTGCAGCTAATTAAAGATGCCATTGTAACTTTTCCAATTTCAGGATAATATTAAAGTCTCTATCTCAGTGACCAGGTTTAACAATAAACATTGTGAAACTATCTTATCTACATCCAGAAGAGTTTTGCTTATATAACATGAAAAAATACCATCTATAAAACATTTAAATAAAACATGTTTACTAAGAGGCATGTTGTATAAAAGTATCCATGGTTGTAGTGAAACATTGTAGCTCAATATGTATGTATGCCTGTAAGAAGCTTTCTAGGGGCTTGCACAAGTGTATAAATAGTGAGCACATGCAAGCCTGACTGTCATTTTGTAGTAAGTTGTTGAGATGTCTATGTAGTCTGTCAGTTAATCAGTTTGTTTATATTTTATTGATGCTGCTAGCCATCCTGATGTGTTTCTATGTAATAAAGCATATAAATGAACTACCCCACCTGTTCGTCATCTGTACTAGAGAGGGAAGAGGGGCGTGGTGTCAGAAGTGAGATCCAGATCTTCAGTTCAACACCAAGATGCAGTCAGTTACGAATGGAGGCATTTACAGGAGTGAATCAACCTTACTGCACATATAACTCGCAAAACAAGACAGAAGTTAATTTCAGATATTAAAACTTGCTTAAACTATTTCTTATTCACAAAATATGAAACAAGGCATTCAGAACACTCTAATCAAATTTTTAAGTAACAGAAATATCTAATACTGCGGCATATTAAAAGAAATATTGAAATAACTATGGAAAATGTTTGAAATATAGTCCGAATCGCATGAAATTAATAAAAAAGAGGAAACAACCGTATTTTTTTAACTAAACACTACTTTTTCACATTAATCAAAGCTATTCCAGTTGTCTGAAGTGTATGAAGAGTTTGCATGATTGTGTAGTATTACAGTACAGTTATTTCACAAAATACAGCCATTTCAAAGCATATTTTGCAAAGTACAGTATTTCAAAGGGTTCACTGGGCATTTGAATGTTATTATAGGCACACATAGCAACTTGTTCATGTATAATTACAAGGTCCATATTTTTACAATGTGTTTGGACTTAAATTGTTGACATGGCAGACAGAGTTTGAAAACCAGGTCCACTTGTATTTGACAATAATATTGCAGAGAACTGAAGAGTGTTTGAGCAAGAGTATGATATTTTCATACAGGCTACATTTTCTGATAAAGATGAACATACAAAGGCATTTATTCTCCTTAATTTAGCAAGTTCAGAAGCCAAAGAAAGGGAGCATTCATTTGTGTATGCACCTGCTGTCTTTGTAGGAGAGGGGGGAAACCATCATATAGTTGTACTGGTTGAGTCAAGGAAGGACCCCAAGTGCTTAAAATGTAAATTTAGAGAAATGTGTAACCCCTAAACAAATGTTAGAATGGAAAGGCACTTATTTTATACAAGGGATCATAAGCCTGATTAAACATTTGCAGCATATATAACTGATTTGAGAAACAAGGCTAAAACATGCAGATTTGGTAATTTAATGGGTGAGTTGATAAAAGACAGATGTGTGTGGTATTAAAGATGATGCTGTGAGAAATATTTTGCTTTGTGACAGTGATTTATCATTGAATAAGGCTATTAAGATTTGTCATATCTATATGCTTAGAGAAAAGCACACAAATATGCTTACAAATGAGAGATGCATGCTTTCAGCAACTTCTAAGGCCAATCCAATCAAAACTAACTACAGAACTGTAAACCAACACAACAGACCACAGCTCCAAATCAGGTGCAAAGTTTTATTGGTTTAGTGCTTTCTTCACATGATAGAGACTTCCTTAGAACAAACACACAATGTTAACTCAGCCCTTAAATGCCCATGAATCAAATATGTGATTCATGGGTATTTAATGGCTGGGTTAACATTGTGTGTTTGTTCTGAGGAAGTATTTGATAAACCAACACAACAGATCATAGCTCCAAATCAAATATTTGATTCATGGATATTTAAGGGCTGGGTTAACATTGTGTGTTTGTTCTGAGGAAGTATTTGATTCATGGGTATTTAAGGGCTGAGTTAACATTGTGTGTTTGTTCTGAGGAAGTCTCTATCATGAGAAGAAAGTGCTAAACCAATAAAACTTTGCACCTGATTTGGAGCTGTGGTCTGTTGTGTTGGTTTACAGTTCTAAGGCCAATGTTGAAAGTACGCAGCACATGGTTAAAAGAAATGAGGCCAAGCACATGGCGACAGTTGCAGGTCCTGTGACACTCACTGGTAAACCTTGTAGCTTTCTAGCAAATTCCAGAGCATGCATGTTCTGCAAACTCAAAGAATGAGGCCCCACCCCATTTTATTGCTAACTGTCATGATTGTGGTGGAAGTCAGGATCCTAAAAGGGAAAAATGTTTACCTTTTGGTCAGCAATGTCACAGCTGCAACAAATGGAATAATTTCAAAAGGTTTTGTAAATCAAAAAAGGGGTATTCTTTTATTAAAAGGGAACATTCAAAGAAAAAGTTGATCAGTTAGAAAGACATGACTCTACTTTTTATGTTGATGGTGTGTCGGTGTTTCATGAAACAGTCAATACAGTTGTTTATGAGCAAATAACAAAGTCTTTTGTACTGTTAGGATAAATGGAAGACCCATAGAGCTCAAAGTTGACACAGGTTCAAAGGATAATGTTATGTCTTCAGAAACATTTGCTAGAGCATGTGCTGATGAGAAGCTTGGTTTGAAAAGTGTGCAAAGCTTGTTGCTTATGTTGGTGAAGAGACTCACACTGAAGACTCAGTAGTACTTTCATGTTGCTCTGCTGGGAGAAGTTACGACTTGTTATTTTACATGGTCAAAAGCCATGTCCAGTCATTATTAGGGCTCAGAGACAGTTTGACAATGGGACTGCTTTTGTTTAATAAGGAAGTCCACCATGTTAGTTTAAAAGACCACTGTCCTAATTTCACCCAGTCTATTTTCTTATCCTATTCTGATCTTTTTGAAGACATACTAGGCAAACATCCAGTTGTGCACTCCATGAAGTTAGATCCAGATGTCAGCCCAGTCGTCAGGCCAGCCCAAAAAGTTTTAGTAGCTATACAGAACAGATTCAAAGCCAAACTAGATAAAATGGTGCAACAAGTTGTAATTTGTCTAGTTGATGAATCAACTGAATGGGTATCTTCCATGGTGATAGCTAATAAGAAAAGCTCAGATGATATCAGAATATGTATTGATCCATGAGATTTGAACAAAGCACTGAAAACACCTCATTATTCAATGTGCATGGTCAAAGAAGCTGCAGCTCTGATGCCAAATGTCACTGCTTTTTTCTGTCTTAGATGCAAAGATTTTATTTTGGCAAATCTTGCTTGACAAGAAATCCTCATTGCTTTCTACATTCAGTACTCCTTTTGGCAGGTACAGATTTTTGAGAATGCCATTTGGAATAAATTCTACCAGTGAAGTCTTTCAGAGTGCAATGGAGCAAAGTTTTTTCTGGTTATCATTGTGTTATTATAGTAGATGATATTCTAGTAGGAGGTAGTGGTGAAGCTGAGCATGACAGAAACCTCAAGAAAGTTGTAGAAAGAGCACATCAAGTGAATCTTAAGTTGAATCCTCAAAAGTGCAAGTTCAGGTTACAAGAAGTTTTATGTTGGTCATTTATAGTTCAGGCTTAATACCAGACCCTTCCAAGCGAACAGCTATTCTTGAGATGCCAGCTCCAGATGATGTTCAAGCCCTTCAGTGCTTTCTTGGCATGGCTAACTACTAAGCAAGTTATTTCCAGACTTAAACCAACTTTCAGCACTGCTTAGAGAGCTGACATGTAAAGATGTATCCTGGTCATGGTTGGAACAACACCAGAGACCATTTGATGTCCTGATGCAGAATTGCCAGTCCACCAACTCTCAGATGCTATGATGTTCACGAGACAGTTACTTTTTCCTGTGATGCTTTGAAATTTGCTCTTGGTGCAGTCATCCTGCAAGAGGGTCAACGTGTTGCCTGTGCATTCAGAACTGTAAACCAATCTGAAATGCTATATGCTTAGACGGAGAAAGAGCTCTTGGCAATTGTGTTTGCATGTTCAAAGTTCCACAATTACATTTATGGTAAACCTATCCAGATTAGAACAGATCACCAATCTCTTGTTTGATATTTTACCATACTTCAATATACCCCAAGACTTTATTTTAACATTAAAAAAATTATATAATAATCCTTATACAACTTTATACATTAATAAAAACTTTTCTAAAAGAATACAAATTAAGAATGGAATGTGTCAAGGCTGTCCGTTATCTCCTATATTATTCAATTTATACTTAGAACCATTATTTTTACATATTAAGCAAAATATATATCATAATGCCCCAATAACCTATTGTACTAAAATATCCATGGCTGTTTTTGCTGATGACCATAATATTTACTGTACGATGCCTGTTTCAGATACCAAGAAAATACTAAAAGCAATGGAAGATTTTGCAGAGATATCTAATTACAAAATAAATCTTAGAAAAACCAATTTATTTCCTTTAAAAACACCTAAACCTTTTTCGCTTTTACCATTGGTAGGTCAGTTAAAATCCGAAGAAAAAATAAAATATTTGGGTATTGTTTTTTCCACAGATAATAGAGATTTTTATGTGAATAATGTTAAGCTGATTTGGGATCATATATTGTCTGATTTAAAAAGATGGAATAATCTGAAATTACCAACAATGGCAAAGGTTTCAATCATTAAAATGAATGTGCTCCCCAGAATGTTATATATTTTAGAGCTTCTCAAGTCTCAATTTCTAAGAAATTCTTTAAACAAATTTATACGGAATTAGCTAAATTTGTATGGGAGCCTAAGAAAACTAGAATATCTTATGATAAATTGATGACTCCGAAAAATAAGGGAGGTTTAGACTTACCTAACTTTGAGTTATATTATTTAATAATAAATTCTAATAGAATCTTAAGAGTGGCTAACTTTGATATATCCAGTAGTAAATGGTCACCTAAGTGGTTGGTTCTGAACTATAAACATGCTGTTAGTTTGGGTATTAACTCAAGGTATTACCCTTTTTACAGAAAGATACCTTCAAATTGTATGCTTTGATGGAGCATATTAGAGTATACATAATATTGTTACAAAATTTGTTATAATCTTTAAATCTCTTGCAATATATGATGACTTTCCAACCCTTTCACAAGAATCCAAATTTGAAAATCAATAATCAATTGATAGATCTTAAAAAATTTCCACTTATAGTTAATCTAACTGTACTTGATTTATACCCTTATCTCGGTATCTCAATACAAGACACGTTAAAAGAGATGAGCCTTCCTAAATCTTATTTAATTATAATGAGACAATTAAAGGATCTTTCCATAAGTTATTTTAATGATTTCAGAATTAAGGAAGAAGATTTAACTAATTGTTCAAATTTATGGCAAACTCTTATGCAGGACTTTAAATATATAACGTCTACATATAATCTGGTAAAAGACTTGAAATATAAAAACCAAATACTCTTGTCAAAATACTGGAAGGATAAAATAGCATTGATTGATGATAATAAAATATTAAAAGCAATTAACCTAACTTTAAAATCAGTATCTCTCCAAAAGTTATTATTTACGCAATTGATGATATTTAATAATGCCTATTACACTCGTCTCAGTCTGCATAAATTTAATTCCAAAAATTCACCTAAATGTCCATATTGCATTGATTAAATTGCTGACCTTGTACACATGTTCTGGAGCTGTAAATGTATATTTAAACTTTGGAACTCTTTAAAAATTCAATTACAAAAAATGGGTTATCAGCATTCCACACTTTCTTGGGAATTTATGATTCTACATATCCTGCCAAACAACTTGGACAGATCCCAAATGATCATACTTATAAATATTTTCTTATTAATGAAGCTTTATATAGCTACAAATTTGGTTGAATCCATCCCAGATTTCATGGGAAAACTTTAAAAGTGTAGCGATAAAACATATTCTAGCACATAAATTATTAATCAAAGATCATAAGAAAAATATAAATAATCTGAAAATCTGGGAACAAATCTTTAATATTGCGTTGGCTTAATTTTCCGAATCCAGTCATCCCCTGGAAGTACATACTTAAGTTGGAAGTCCGTATTAATAAGCCTGTATATTGATACCAGATCTTTTGATACTCTTTTCCAGAATTTTATTTCAATGTATAATGATCTTATTTAACTGTTGGAAGCATTCATGTACATAATGTATATATATTGTAGCGTTGTTGTTATAAGTTTCTTTTAGATACTGTTTTCCTTTTCGTTTTGTTTTGCTTTGTGTATTATTGTATTAACAATTGGAAAATAATAAAGATTTATTATTGAAAAAAAAAAGAACAGATCACCAATCTCTAGTCACTATTTTGAGAAAGCTTATGCATACAGCTCCAGACAGATTACAACGTATGATGTTGAGATTGCAGAAGTACAATTTCATTCTGGTCTACACAAAAGGCAAACTTCTTTACCTTGTTGGCACTTTATCCAGATCACCCAAAAATACCACTGAACAGCATGAGAATGAGCAACTTGATTTTGAAGTCATGGAGGTGAGACATTTTTCTTTCACACTTCTTGATGAGCTTAGAAGTCGCACAGCCTTAGATCTTTTACTACAGAAACTAAACCACTTTATCAATCAAGGATGGCCATCAAAGCAATCTAGTTTACCTCAAGAAGTGTAACCTTATGCTGTAATTAAATCAAAAGGTGGTTCAAAAAAGTATTAGTTTAAGGGTGTGCACACTTATGCAACCAGCTTATCATACATTTTTTATTTTTTTATATTTTTCCCCTAACAGATGTATTTGTTTTTCAATTGAATTGTACAGGTTATAGGTCACATTAAAGATGGGAAAAGTTTTGAAATGATTTATTGTGGTCTCATTTTTGTATATCACAAAAACCTGTCATTTTAACAGGGGTGTGTACACTTTTTATATGCACTGTAAATGAACTACCCTGCCTGTTCATCATCTATACTAGAGAGGGACGAGCGACAGGCATTTTATACAAAACTGATTTTACCAGCATAAAAGAACAAAGTTGGCAAAAGTAAAAACCCATTGCAGTTTGCATTCTCCCATTTTAAATGATTTAAAATATTTGTCTTGAAACATTAAATAATCTTTACATAAGATTGGTTCGGGTAATGTGCAAATCACATAGGTGACTGTCAGAAAAGAAAATGAACTCAAATAATTGTGTAATCATATTCACCTCCTGTCATTGAGGGATATTTGCATATAATTGCAAAACGTCCACTGTGATGTGTCATCATGATCACCAGAATCACCATTTGCTTAAGAAATGAGAAGTTTCTAACAAAGGAAAGGGCATCAGTTACTAATCTGTTTGTTTCTTACCATCCCATATAGCTAAGCTTTTGGTCTTGGACACTCTTGCTAAGCTATTGATTTAAACAGAAGATTGTTACAGTTCCTAAAATTGGGGGAATCCAGAAAAGAACTCACACACTCTTGAACAGAGGGCTACAAAATATTTAGAAGTGCCCAAATCCACCATGCCATCATCACTCAATTCCAGGATCATAGCATGTAATCTGCTCCTTCTTTGGTAGACTCAAAGAGAAAAATAACTTGCTTGCAACTAGGTTACCCACTGACCATCATGAGGGGATGCTCAGTCTTAACTCTGAGGAAGTGAGAGGTCAGCTAAAGAAAGGGAATTCCAGGAAGGCAGCTAGCCCAGACAATGTATTGGTTAAAACTACTGACAAGGTGTGCAGATCAATTATGCTCAGTTATGACAGATAGTTTCTATACCTTCCTTGCTCTAGAAAAAAGTACCATCTTGCTTCAAGGTAACAAATATTATCCCTTTTCCCAAAAAAGCCAATCCCTCTTGCCTGAATGACTACAGACTGTTTGGTTTAACATCTAACATCATGAAATGTTTTGAAAGGATTGTTAAAAAGCACCTGTCAGCAATTCTACAACTAAGCTTTGATCCATTGCAATTCACTTATCGGGTAAACAGGGCCATTGCTGATACCATTTTGGTGGTATTGCTCCTCTCACTTGACCATCAAGAGGGAAAGAACAGCTATGTCAGACTGTTGTTCATAAACTTCAGTTCGGCATTTAATACTGTGGTTGTGATACAAATTATGGATAAGCTAGTCAACCTTGGCATTAACAAGCACCTTTGTAACTGAATCTTAGAAGTCTTGATCAACAGACCACAGAGGACTTGTGTAGGAATTAACACCTCAGGGTGCATAATTTTCAACACCGGTGTTCCTCAGGGATGTGTACTCAGTCTGCTGCTGTTCACCATCCTTACCCATGACTGTTCTGCAAAACACAGCTCCAATCATATCATCAAGTTTGGAGATGACAACACGGTCATGGGACTCATCAAAGGAGAGGATGAAAGATCAGGCAGAGACAAGGTCAACTCTCTGACTGACTGGTGTGTGAGAAACAACCTACACCTAAACATCAATAAAACAACGGAAATCATCACTGACTTCAGGAAAAGGTCAACTGCCCACTCATCGCTCAAGATTAACAGTGAAGATGTGCAAATGGTTAAAACTACATTTCTAGAAGAATACATTTCAGAGGATCTCGGTTGATCTGTGAATACTGGTCAGTTGGTCAAAAAGGCCCATCAGTGACTTCACTTTCTGAGAAGGCTCAGAAGAGAAAAGGTCCCCCCTTACTATTCCCTCCACCTTCTACAGAGGAGCTTTTGAGAGCATTCTTACCTGTAACTTCATTATTGGTTTGGGAACTGTACAGTAGCTGAAAAGAAGAAACTACAGAGAGTAGTGCGAGTTGCTCAGCCTACCATCATCCAAAGGCTATTCACAACAAGGAACCTTAAAAGAGCTCACAAAATACTCAATGATTCCTCACACCCTGCACACAGAAGGTTTACTCAACTGTCTTCTGGCAGGAGGTACCTCAGTATTCACTGTAGGACCTCCAGATTCAGTAACAGCTTCTACCCAACAGTGATGAAACTTATTAACTCAGACAGCAGCCCTAGTGAGAACACTACTAATTAACTTAATAACAGTGCCTCGTTGGAATGTGGAATATTTACTTAGTTATATATTTACATTCAAGTGCAATTGCCTGTTACTTGCTTTATGTAATAATCCATAAAAAGTAACAATTTCAATTCATGTGCAATAACCAGTCTTACCTGTCATGCTGCTACTGTACAGTATTTTTTCTTATGTTCTTTGGGCACAGTCATTAGTCTCTAATTCCTTTACTTGATGTGTCTTATTGTTGTATTTGCTGTATACTATGCTTCTTCTGTACTGTCATGTTAAGCTGATACTCATAATTTCATTTAGGTCTAGCATTTTTAATTTCTCCAAATCTTTGGGTTTCTAATACCATGACAGGAATGGACCATATTCTTAAGTCAAAGTATGATTAAAGTTCATGAAATTAGTATTGTTTCAATCTTGGATGTCAGCCAAAAGTGCTCTTCACAGCACCCGCATTGTGCCCAGTAATGACTCCTTCTGCAATTTGTATGGAGTTACAAGTATTGGTAGTGCATTTAAATAGGATTGTAGACTCTTTTTTTATAAGATCCATTGCTCCTACTACTATTGGAACTATCTTTGTATCTTTCTTCCACATTGCTCTTGTTTCTACTTGCAAATCCTAATATTTTATGACTTTGTGTACGCAGGACACTGTAGTCACTAGGTGTGGTGATTTCAATGACCAATGCTACTTTTGTCTTCTTTTCCTAGACCACTATATCTGGTTTTCTAGCATCTATCTTTTGAACTGTTGGCAATGGGTGATCCCACATGATGTAGACTTCATCATTTTCGATGATGCTCTGTGGCTCATATTTCAAGTGTTTTTCAGCCACTTCAGTACCAAATGTTTGCACAATCCCCAGTGCAACAGTCTCAACACATTATTATGCCATTTAATATACAGTACTACTGCCTTTAGAATGTCACATCCAGCAACAAGATGTGCAACTGTTTCCAATTCTGTTTTACAAAACCTTCATGTGTCTGTTTCTCCCACATATTCAATGGACTTTGTAAACCAACGTGTACGTAGTCCATATCTTGGGCCATTAATATTAACATTTCATCTCTTGGCTTAAATTCACCTCTCCTTAACCATTCCTGCATTTGTTCCTGATCAACATAACATTCTTCCAGAAGTGTTCTATACTTGCAGCTATATTTATGCTTTTTCCACATTTCTTGCCTTCTCATCTGGTCCTTCACCTTATATTCTTTCTTTTGTTTTTTGGCACATTCAGTTGCTGCCTGATTTTTACCTACTTCTGGTTTGATTTCCATTCCAACTTGATATGCTTCTGCTAGCCTAAGCAGGGAAGTCATCTTAGATTTATTCTCCTCATGTTTCAAAACTTTCTCTACATTTGGGTCTTGTGAGGTCAGCATATATGTGTGCAGTCACACGATTGCAGATCTATACATGTAATCAATTTCAAGGATGCCTATACCTCCTTTGGAATGGGGAATATATAATGTTGGTATTCACTGATTTTTATAAATCATTTGGTGAGCATGAAGCATCCTTCTTGTTTTCCTATCTAATCTATCCAGCACGTTTTGAGGCAGTCACTCACTCCAAAACTTTAAGTTAGGACAGGAAGATCAAACTGGCCTATAGCCTGGATTTTGTTCCTACATGTCAACGCTGTTTTTAGGATTAATTTAAGTTTTCTGAAGTACTCCTTATTAAGTTTTATTCGCATTTGTTCACGTTTTATTGTTGATCCTTCATCAATTCCCAAATATTTATACATGCCCTCTAGCTCAAGTTCTTTTATATCACATTCTTGTCCCAAACTGATGTTTTCCTGGTACTGCAGTTTTCCTGCTTTAAAGGTTGCTTTTGCACATTTATCAAGACCAAATGACATTCTTATATCATCTGAAAAAGTTCTGACAACTTGCAGTTGTGCTTACAGTTCCTCATCTGATGAGCTATACAGTTTCAAATTATCGACAAGGAGAAGATGAGAAGTCTTTGCACGTTGTTGTATTCTAGGAGCCAAATTATAGCCATGGCCTAAGCTGTTAAGTAGACAGCGTAACGGATTAAGGCAAAGCAGAATAGCAGTGGTGACAAGGAGTTGCCTTGGAATATCCCCCTTTGGATTTTTATCCTTCGAATAATAAGTGGTCTTTTATCATGGCTTAATTGCAAAGTGGTCTGCTACTGTTTCATGGTCACAGTAATGTAGTCAATCAGTGTGGGGTATATCTTATATATTTTTAAGCACTCTGTTATCCATGAATGTGGGATACTATCAAATGCTTTTTTGTAGTCAATTCAGGCCATACTTAAGTTCTTCCCCTTTTTACAGATCTCCACTATGACTTTATTTAACAACAAATGATCCTTACACACGTGTAGTCCTAAATGATAATAAAGTTTACTCTGAATCTTTGAATCTTGAATCTATATTGCATATACGCCTCTAATTGATACTTCACTAGAGCTCTCATCTACAGCTAAAAGTTTAAACATGTTTTTCAATATATGTTTGCGTGTATCCATAATTAACCCTTACCTTTATCTGTAGTCATTGACCTGCCCACTTATCATTCCTTCATAAAACAATATCAAACATCTCATTCATAATCAGATAGGTTTCATGAAATCTGTAATATCCTCTTCCACAGCAGATTCAAAAGCAGTAAATGTAGGAGGTTAAATCCACTCTTCTTCTTCTGAAGGGCTGGGTAAGAAAGAACAACATTAGTACTGCTGTTCAGTTTTCATGTCAGCAACTTTTAGTTAGGGAACATTTTAATAAGTCTGACTTACAGAATGAACTGAAAACCTAACCAATGAATATGCAATTTAACCAGGAGAAAATGCAAACATACTTTGTTTAATCACCTTAAATGAAGCATCAGTAGATGTTACTACTGCTTTTCCAGTTTGTCTTCCTAGTTCAGAAATTTTGTACTGGTCTATAACACTAATTTAAAAATGATGTTGTCTGTGAGAAAAATCTTTGTGCCCTGATTGGTTTAGTAACACTGTCACATTTAAATGAGAACTTGTCCATTCTTAAGCAACTATTCAAGGAACCCTCAAAACATTGTAGTTTCACATTGTGCAGCAAACAAGAAAAAACTGAGTCTCAGTGATTATTGATTAACCCCCTTGTTTCATCAGCTTTGAATGATTTCTGGTTTCTTCTTTAGTGAAGAGTGTCTTATAAGCTGAAGCTTTAGCATATTTTTGTCTTAATTTATTTTTTTAGGTTCCTTTATCTCAAAGAAAAATGATATCTACCTATACACATTGTAAAATTAGATGTTATTGAGCAGGGGTTTAGTAATGACAGACATATGTACAAGACAAGTCCTATTAAGATGACATGCTAAATCCTTGGATATTAGTCTGTCCACAATAATTCTGGTATGAAATGCACTTAATCTCTATCATTTTGGAATATATTTACCTTCTTACAGTCTTTATTGTCAAATTGTCCCATGTTGGACCTTAAGCAGTTTCCATTCAAGCGCCAAAAGCAAAGAATGCAGGTCTCAGAATGATATTGACAGTCTTTCTTGTGCTGTGGTAACTTCCTCAGTCCCAAAAGGATTAGATAGAATAACACTATTTCCATACAAACCTAATACGTAAAAAAATAATGTCTTACAAACTTTTGCATAACATGAGGTAAAACTGTAAATATTGTTAAATAAAACTATCTTTGATATTTGCACTGCAAGTTGCACATCTTGAGAGATATTCAGTGTTATTTATATTGCCAATTATACAATTAAGTATATGTTTTCTTATCTCTGTAAATATCTCAGTATATACTCATAGATGAATTTCTTGTTGTTTGAAAGCTTATGTATGATTAACATAAAATGTTCTACTACTATACGTATAGCTTGTACAGTTTCTAAAATATGAGAATTTGTGAAAGCTTAGCAAAAACTATAATTTCTGGTTTGAGTGCATTAAAATATATATTATTTATGGAAAGACTAAGAATGCGCAGACTAGTATCACTGTAAAGAATACTCCGTACTGATAACGTTATTTGCATAGTTTTAATAGTTTATACTGTTCCCAAAGTATTTACATGTATCTATCTTATGCCTTTTATGTTTTTTTTTTCAGAAAATGCTCAAGAATGCAAGCTGTGTGTAGGCTGCTAGAGGTGTGACATTCCATACAACATAGGTGTTAATGAGTTAAGAATGCATTAAGTATTAGTAATGAAACTGATTTCTGTGAAACTAGATGGATAATACCAGGCAACTGCAACATGCTAAAAAGGAATGCTGAAGTATCCAGAATAGCTGGAGACTTCCCCAAGTTTCTTAACAAGAGAGCACTTCAGCTCTCCATTTTTTATTTTTTTATTTTTTTTTTTGCTGCAATACAGAGCCTCTCTTTCTTTCTTTTTTTTTTTTTTTGCTGCAATACATCAGCCCCATTAGTAGTAAAGACTGTTGTTAATTGTCTTTCTAGTGCACTGGTTTATATGGCAACATTTTTGTGTCACACATGTGTAAGATAAACCTGAAGCTGTTACAGAAAATTTATGAACACTCATATATCCTCTACATTGGTCATTTCTATACTCAAAACTGGATGTGAAAGTTTCAAAAATGTGTAGATTCATGTTGCTGACTGTGTTAGAATTGGTCAAAGTGGAGACTTCAATTAATAATTTAATATTTGGCTAGCCTGAGTTAAGGTAAATGAACAGACTATTAAAGTCACAAAAGAGAGATTTGTTCTTACATTCACCTTTTCCTTATGGGAGTACGTTTTCAAAGAATATCCTCCTTGGCTACTGCTGTTAAAATTCTTGTTAAGATGCTTCTCCTTGTTTCTTCTTTAAAAAACTTTTATTAAAATGATTTAAAACAAAAAACAAAATAAAAGCTACAACCTAACCATTTGAAAGTTAGCGTTGTAACGCAAGAGAGAGAGATGAGCCCTTTTGGTTTATCAACCTTCTTCAGATCTGCTTAACATTTGCAGCTACTTCTATTTATATTCATCCTGCTGACTTAGAGTCATCCCCCACAACCAATGGGAGTCTCTATACTAATTCTTGATGTACTGGTAATCCAATCCGATGTTCTGGTTCTTATTTCTTGGTAGCCAATTACATTCTTCCATGCAAATAAGTTTTAATGAATCTACCCATGTTTATTCATTCCTTTCTCTCACCTAATTTGCTATTCTTTTTCTTTTGCTCCAGTGGCTTGTGTGTATCCTGTTGCAAGATGCATGCTCCACCTTTTTATGTCATGTTCTTATTTGCCTTTTGTAAAAACTAATCACTCTCCCTGCATAGCATTTTTCATGTATTTCGCCTCTATATTGGAGGTGTCTGTCTGCCTATAACAGAGCTACAACCTCTTCTCTTTCACGAGTTGTCTTCATTAGGTAAACCACAAGTACAGTGGCTTTCTCCTTTGTTTTAAAACATAGGATCAAACACTTTCTTGTAAATGCTCTTACTTCCATGTCATCAGGTCTCTTTCAAACTGATAGCGCTTGCTTAACTACATAAATGCACTTGCTAACTCACATCATAAATCACAAACTTTTTTTATTTTGTGTCTTGCTTCTTGATATCAAGTCTCTTTCTGACTAAGAGCGCTTGCTTATATTCGAAGATCTACTGCTGATTCCTGTTGTTCTATCCGAGTTTTTTGTGCAGAGCTCTTTACTCAGTCTTATTAAGAAGCTATCCTAAATGTTTTTTAATGTTATATAATCCATTGTTTGGCAAATTGCACTTCTTCTCCTTTTTATCCCATACTAATTCAAAACTCTCTACTATTTCAATGCCTTTTCTTCATTTGCTGACAAATTTCCGCTAACAAATGTCTTTGATCTCCGTAAACATCATTTCTCCTTTCTAATTAATGTAAATAATGAATGAACAACACTCTTTCTATTCCTTTAGCGCTCTAAATTTCAATATTTTCCAGACTTCTACATGCACAATGAACTTGATTTCAATTTATTTATAGTTTGGGATTTACTCTCCTTCCATCATAATGTTCAAACCAGGGCTAGAACCCTGAACCCTTTGTTTAAGGGTCTAATGCTCTACCGACTGAGCTACGTTGGTAGATGCATAGTTTGACTCCCTCTTAGGTTTCTTTTCTTTCTAAACAAGCTTGAGGAGGACTATAACATATAGGCCAAAAAAATATAATAAGCAAACTACACTCTTTTTATTCCTTTGATGCTCTTGGTTTCAATGTTTTCCAGACTTCTTCTTGCACAGTAAACTTAAATTTAACTGTTTTCATTTATGGTTAGAGATTTCTTCTCCTTTCACCATGGTGCCCAGACTTGGAATGTTTACGGAGATCAAAGACATTTGTTAGCGGAAATTTGTCAGCAAATGAAGAAAAGGCATTGAAATAGTAGAGAGTTTGGAATTATGGAGAGAATGGAGTGCCATTTTACTACCTGATACTATTAGACAAGTAGCTTTTGAACCATGGAAGAATGTGCTGATATAGACCTACTCAGGACATTTGGAGTAGAAGTTTGTTGTGACAAACTGAGTCAAAGTCTTTTATTCAAGTCTAGAAATAAGGAAGTAGATATCTTGCCATTATCTCTGACTTTATAGACAGTATCCATAAAGATTAGAAGGATAGTGTTAGTACTATGGGATGGATGGAAGCCATGTTGTGTGGGAGACAGGAGTTCTTCCTGCAGGACATAGTTTAACAATTATTTTTGAATACATTTTTCAAGTATTTTGGAGAGGGGAGATAAAGTTGATACAGGTCTAAAGTTAGTGATGTCTGCTGAATTTCTTCCTTTGTGCAGATGGATAATGTGTGACTTTTTTTTCCAGAGAGAGAGAGAGAGAGAATGTGGGATTCCTATATTGACCAATTTTTAATGAGTGAGACAACATAGGCAATGCTACTGGCTGCTATTTTCAGTTATCACTTGGAAGTTCATCAGTTGAAGTAGAGGATGGTTTAAATTTCTTCAAGAGTAGTTTTATATAGGATGTGGGCACATGTTTGAATGTGAAAGTAGATGTGGTGGTGTGTGGATGTTGGGCAGGTTGGGATTATATGCTGTGGAAACCTTAATTAGGGATGCTTTACTATCTATGAAATAAGAGTTGAATTCTATTGCAGTTTTGAGTGATGAGTTATTGGGAGAAGGTTCAGGGTGATTTTTGTCCAGGATATAAGATTTCTTTAATGGCTGAGTAGAATTTTTTTATGTTTATGCTTACCTTTGTTCTAAAAGTTGTCATAGTATATATTTTTTCTTCATTTATTTACTTTTTAGTTTGGTAGCGGAACATTCTGAAGGTTTTGAGATAGTGTGGCGGTTTACATTTTTGTCATTCTTTACATGCTTTTTCATTATCATGTTTTAGCATTCTACTCTTTTTGGATAGCTAAAATATTCCATTAATTGCTTTTAGTCTCTTCTTTCTAGGGGGTGCAAGGCTATTTAGCATATTTAGGAAAGCTGTATTGAATTAATTTACAGCATCATATAAGGGAAGGAATTTTAGGATGCTCCAGTTAACTGATTAACACCTATGTGGTGTAGAATGTCACATCTCTGATCCCCTATGCACATCTTGCATTTCAGAGCAGTTTATGAAAAATAAACTTAAAAAAGCATAAGATAAAAAAATACAAATATTTTGTGAACAATAAAATCTATTAAAATTGCACAAATAGCACTGTCACCAGTAAGAAGTATTCTTTAGAATAATAATAATCAGTACATTCATAGTATGTTCCATAAATACTGTAATATGCTATCTTTCACACAACCCCCAAATTATATTTTTTTCAAAACTTTCACAAACAAATTTTCATATCTTGAAAACTATACAACCTAGTCATATATTGTTACATTTTTGTTAAGTAGACATGTTTTCATATTACAACATGAAATTCGACTGTAAATGCTTTACTGAGATATTTAAGGAAATATTAATACATATGTCAATTGTATAATTAGCAATACAAATAATAGTGAATATTTCTTGAGATGCACAGATTACAGTGTAAATATTAAAGACAGTTTTCTTCAAGAACATCTAAGGTTTCACCTAATATCATGCAACAGTTTGTAAGTCACTTTTTTTTTTAAATATTATGTACATTTGGAGGTGCTATTTCTAGAATAGTGTGATATAAACCAGCATTTTTTGAAAACTGCCCTGTCTCCCACACTGGTGTTTCATATATTCCTCAATAACATGCAGGTCTGTAAGTTATGAAAATATGAATAATAAGTCGCAAACAAGGATTAATTTCTCCACTGCAGAACATCTTAAGCAAATAATCTTAGTGTCATTTTGTTAATAACTCCTTGCCCTTTCTAATACTGCCTATTATTAGCTGGTAAGTCAGTTAGTTAAAGAAGCCAGACCCAAAATACTTCTGGATACCATAAGGAATATGGGTGTGAACTGCAAGTATTCAAAAAAGACATTTTAGGCATGAGTGAGTTAACAGATGATAGGGATGTAATGGATATTTCAGGTTAAACTTGGACAGGTTTTCTGTTGTTTTATAAACATGCTGTTTGCATGGATGTGTGAGCTGTCTGGTTATATAGACTGGGAGATGATCTCTGAGACAGTCAAACATTGCACCTCTGGTGGTGTATTTGCTAGGATCTGACACTATAATCCAGTCTAATAAGGAATTTGATGTCTTGCTATAATGTGTGGGGCATTTAATTAGCTGTGTGAAACCATATAAGTTCATGAGAGATATAGGGGAGTTAGAGATTATGTCCAACAAAATTGATATTGACATCCCCTAGTAGTATTTTGTCTTGTGGAATTGTTATGGCTATCCAATGTAGGATATTTTCCATTGTAGCTGTATCATCCCCTGGAAAGATGTAAAGGACAGTAATATATATATATATATATATATATATATATATATATATATATATATATATATATATATATTTGTTTATTTTCATGACAGTGGTAAGAAACTCTGCTGAATTGAATTTTTGTATTGGTTTGCTCTAGGTGAAGTGTGGTAATTGTTGGGAAATATTAGAGCAATTCCACCATCTTTCCATTTTTTACTGTCATTGTGGATGAGCTTATAGCCAGCGATTCAATTTTGGAGTTGTTTATGCTGGGTTTAAACCAAGTTTCAGTTATACTAAGTAAAAGTTGTCTCAGGTTTCAACTTTCAACTTTCAACTTTCTGTTACCTAAGAAGTTAAGTTGTGAGTGTTTCTGCCATTTCACACTGAGCTAATCAAAGGAAGGACACTGAGCAAACTCGGATCTATAATATATAACATTAAGTATTCTGTTTTTTGCATATTTTGTTCGAGTTATTTATAGCACTTTGTGTACTGTATATTTTTCTAGCTAGTTTCACTGTGTGTGAGGTATTAACTGGAAATTGTCCACTTTTATTAAGCATCTATTGAGTTGTTTGTTTCTGATAACTTGTTTGCAAACGCTTTCTCTAGAGGCTCCTTTAGCTGTTTAAAACTTTCATTTAAAGGCTCACTGCTGCATTTCTGCAGTTTGTTTCCCAACCTCCCTTCCTATTGGTATGTTGTTCTTATAGTTGGCAGCTTTGCAGTTGCTCGCCCCTACTGTAAATTTGATCTGGGACCCTCCTCCCAGTCTAGTGTCATTACTTCATTCTACCTAATACAGGGAGAGCATTTGAGAAGGCCAATCAGCTTAGTTTCTGCTACTCCTTTCTCTCTTGCCACTAAAAAAAATAAATAAATAAATAATTAAAAAAAAATGTCTAAGCTTGTTTCCTGCCTTACCTGTGGGGAGTCTAGTCTGGATATAGATTTGCTGTGTCCAAGACTATTTGTAGGCTTCTAAGCCGTCAAGCCTTTCTGTGTTGGAGGGAAGCCTTCTAGCTTAATTTTGTTTCTTAGAACTAGCCAGTTTTTTTTGTTTCAGCACTCAAGTCTGTTTCTTTGAGCTCAGCACTTGTTCAGAACTTATTGTAAGCACTAAATAAGCTACAAATTACTGCAGCACTCAACTTTCCTCACTGTCTAGAGGAAAACAGTTTCTAGTACTTAACAAATAAGCACCTATCCAGGCATGTCTAAGGGTCAGCTCCAAGTGTTTTCTCCTGTCTACCTCATGAATCTGGGCATCTTTGGGCAATGCAGTAATTGCCTCATGTACACAGACAACCCTCTCCTTCTACTACCCAACACTACAACCTGTGAGAGATGCACTTATATAGCCAAACTGGAAGCAAAGCTGTCTTTACCTAAGACTGGACTAGATAGTCAAGAGGTGAAGGTAAACACTTGCACCACACCACACTCAGCACATAGTCCCTCAAAACCTACACCACCAAAACACACACATAAAAACACAAAAAACACACCTACATTTGCGGAGGCTCTCAGCAAAAACCTACCCAAGCAACAGGGACCTCCAAAGCAGAAACACAAGCAACCCCCAAACCCCAACACAACCCAAATGACACATAGCCCACAAACTCAGTGTGCCACTCAACCACAGCCCATAAGGCATAACAACATACCCAACACTCTAGTCATAGGTGACTCTATAGTCAGACACACTGATGTTCAACTCACCAGGCTAAACAAGGAGAAAGTTACTGTCAGCTGCCTGTCAGGTGCCAGGATCCGCCACATAATGCATGCACTCAGGTCACTCCACAACAAGTACAAATATGACTCTGTCATTGTCCATGTTGGTGTGAATGACCTGAGACGTACCTCCCTGGACTATGTGAAAAGAGACATGGAGGAGCTCTCTGATCTTGTAGCCCAGGCAGGTATGACCCTAGCCCTGAGTAGCATCCTGCCATCACCCAGAATGATACCACAGTACAAGGACAAAATGATTGACTTCAACAATTGGCTAAGGTTCTGGTGTCATTCTAAGGGGATCCAGTATCTGTCTGCCTGGGATGACATGATCGACAAACCATGATGCTTTGCCAGAGATGGCCTGCACCTGTCACCCTGGGATTCCGGATACTGGCTAAGCCTCTAACCACCCCTGTAGTGCCTTTTTTAGGCAAGGTTCAAATGACAAATTCACCACCCTAACAAGTACAGGCAAGAAGAATCTGAGGGTATTGCTACTCAATGCTAGAAGTCTAAACCTCAAAATGCACTCACTCGAGGCACTCTTTAAAATGGAGAACATCGACATCTGTGCAGTGACAGAGACCTGGTGCAAGGCTCCAGAGAGCACCCCTGCATTACCAGGCTATAATTCATACCACACCTTTCAGCCACCTAACTTGGACCGAAACACTAAAGGTGGAGGCGTGTCCATATTCATTAAGGATATCCACACCTCTAGGCTTGTTGCTCAGCATAATGCATCCGAAATTATCCAAACTCTGGGCAAGACCGCAATCCAAATTGTAGCTTGTTATAGATCCCCCACCATGCCCCAGGATTCCCAATCCTCATTTCTTGATATACTGGAAAATATTAGGGTACAACCTAACACCCTAATAATGGGTGATTTCAACTACCCTACCATTAACCTGGAAAACTACTCATGTACCAACTCTTGTGCTCAACGTTTTCTGGAATTCATAAATTCCAATGCCATGGATCAACTTATCCACACCCCCACCAGAGGCAGCAATATCCTAGGCCTGGTTATTACCAACATGGGCAACCAGTGCTCCACACCAGAGGTCACTTCCTTGTTGGTCAGATCCGACCACAAGCTTATCAGCCTAGACATCCACATCCCTCCCCCACCCCCCATTAGGGAAACCACAGTAAAAAATTTCTCCAACGCCAATTTCACACTTCTTAAGACAGAAGTGGCAAACTTCACAGCACCCATGCTGACGGACAATAGAGGTATGACTGCTGAATCCTACACAAATCACTTTATAAGCGCTTACACAACTGCATGGATTGTAAAATCCCTAACAGAACCAATATGCTATCCTGCAAAAAAGAAAGCCAATCTGGTGGTCCCCTGCCATAAATAAACTCTACAACAGAAGAAAGAAACTGTTGCAAAAAAGAGTAAAATCCCATGATTGGAGAAACTCCCTGGTCAGCCTCAGTAAGAAGCTGAGATTCCTCATAAAATCCTCCAAAGCTAGTTATGAAAACAAAATTGCCACTGACTCGAAAGACAACCACAAAGCATTCTATAGCTATGTCAAGAATCTCAATGGCAACATTCAGATCTGCTCTGAGTTACAGCACAATTGCACTAAATATACAGAACCAACTGATATTGCCAACATCCTGTCAGATAGGTTTAGTGCTAACTTTACCCCCCTGTCATCCCCTAAATGGCCCATCTCTATACCAGAAGAATGCAAAGTTCCTGTAATCACGGCTGCACAGGTAAAAAACACACTATCCAAAGCCAAGAACACAGCATCCATGGAACCTGACAGCATCCCAGGCTGTGTTCTACATGAACTACAGAACGAACTGGCACCCCACCTAAGTACCATGTTCAGTCATAGCCTCACCTCAGGCTATGTGCCCACTGAGTGGTGCACAGCGACAGTTATCCCACTCCACAAAGGGAGAGCCACTACAGACCCCGGAAACTACCGCCCCATTAGCCTAACGACCCTGGTCTGCAAGGCTATGGAATGTATCATCATGGAACTTATAAACAATGACATTGGTAGTCCCTAAACTCAGGACCCCACCCAGTTCGGGTTTGTAAAAGGCAGATCATGTCTCCTAAACCTGATTGACTTCTTTGAAGTAGTCACCAAAGCCATAGATGAGGGTAAGGTGGTTCACAAAGCCTATCTAGATCTCGCCAAGGCTTTCAACACCATTCCCCACTCTGGAATTATAGATAAACTCACTAAACTATAAATCCCTATGTCACAAGATGGGTTGCCAACTGGCTCACAAACAGAACCCACACTGTGAAAGTAGCAGACTCCAAATCCAACTTCAGACCAGTGACAAGTGGAGTACCACAGGGTTCAGTCCCGGGTCCTCTCCTGTTTGGTATCTACTTCCCTGAAGTACAGGCCAACACAGAAGGTCTTTGGCTAATGATGTTTGTAGATGACTGCAAACTAGGAGCCATAATCAAAAGTCCAAAAGATGTGGACATCCTACAAAAGGGCCTCACTTGACAGATGCCTGGTGTCAAAGCCATGGCCTCAAGCTCAATGCCAAAAAGTGCATTGTCATCCCTTTTGGTAAAAATTCTGTACACATGAACTACCACATAGGTGGTAGTCTACTTAACACCAAAAGTGTGATAAGAGACCTTGGGACACAGGTGGACAGTAGTCTCTCCTTTGATAATCACATTGCCACAGTAGTCAGGAAGTCCTTTTACGTGGCACATCTCATCACAAAAGGTTTCTCATCCAGGAAAAAAGAGGTCATTGTTCTCCTCTACTCGTCACTCATTAGACCCATTATAGAGTACAATGCCCCTTTTGGTTTGTACCTCACAAGACATCTACAACAACTGGAAAGGCCACAGAAATACCTCACAAAGAGGATTACCAGCCTCAAACAGATGCCCTATGCAGACCATCTCAAAGAACTGCAGCTTTACTCCGTCACATATCGCCTACTCAGAGGCGATCTCTGCCTAACACACAAAGCTATGTCAAGCCCAGAGCTTTTAGACATGCTCCACTTAAAGAAATCCCAGTCCCTATGAGCTACACGCTCTAGAGACGTAAACCTTGTCACCACAATAAACAGAACATGCTGGAGGGATAGATACTTGTCCCAGAGACTTCCCATACTCTGGAACAAACTACCTGTCTATATCAAACAAAGCTCCTCATTAGCACTCTTCAAGAAAAATCTTGATGATTGGATGGGAGATAGGAAATTTACCCTGGGGATCACTTCTGTGGCTCTGCTCGAAAGTGGCACAGGAAAATAATTTTTCTTAGGTGGCGAAAGCCAGGGTACCCTTGTCTAGGCTTATATGGGCCCTAGGGCCAATAGCCTAGTACCTACCTAAGAACCTATGAGGTTGGTTTTGCGTAATTCAGACATGTAGTTCAGGAGTGTTATTTCTTATGCTTTTAATATTTATGGTGGCAAAAGTTAAATTACTGGGTTTGGAGGGTAGACTGTTGTGGGGTTAGACTAGTATGTGGAAGAGAACTGTCTTGATGTTCATTGTCATAGGTGGGGTCAGGATTAGGGCAAATGACTTTAGTATATTTGGGTATTACTGATTCCTTTTTCGGAGAGTATTTTTTGGCTTAATTTTATTTTGATTTGAGTTAAAGTGGAGTTGATCCATTTATATTTGTGGTAAAGGTGAAGGGCTTCGTTAAAAAGGTATGGCGAGATGTGTGAAGAGTTTAGGAGGAAGTGTCGATAAGTGGTTGGGACAGAGTTGGAGAGATGTTGATAGCGATTATTGAGTCATGGTGGGATGAGAGATGGCTCAGTGGAACAGATAAGCTGAACACTATTAAGTAAAGGGATCTGTATTCTATCGATGGCAGATAGTAGGGAAGTAGGAGTCAAGAAGGATGAAGGGAGTTGCAGGGCTGCGGGATATTTACTGGAGTCTGAAATCTGGTAAAGGCTAGGTAGGAAGACGGTATTATCTGTGAAGGAAGAATGTTACAATTGTCCTTGTATCGTCTCTTATGTTTCTGAAATGTAAGAAGTAAAGGGATTTGAAAGTATATAGTATGAGGATATAGTTAAGATAGGAAGTGGAGAAGGTTTATTTGGGGAAAGTAGAAGTTGAAATGTAGAATACTGTTGAGGAGGGTCTGAGAATGAATGGATATAGTCCAAAGTAATATGGGAGGGAGAAAAGCTGTTGATGCTGAATGTTAGATAAAAATTGGGAAATAGGCAAATAGAAACAAGAGTATTTGTATAGTAGTGGTAAAGCTGTTTGGGGAGGGTTGCAGAATGGGTGATACAGGTAAAATGTATATGTGGGAAGTACGATGGTAGAGGGTAGAGTAAAAGGGTATGGGTGGGAATTAGGAGTAAAGTAGGGGGGCAAAGTAAACCTGGATCTAGCAGGCTTGCCACCCTCAGGTCAATTACTAGAGAGAGCAATCAGTTTATAGCTGATACAGACAAACAAGGAGGAACAAAGTAGAACAGGTTTTGTTTCATCTACTGAATGCAGAAACAAGAAAACTAGGAAAATGAAGTATTTGTCATATACAGTGTAATTCACTCCCCTAAATTTCCTGCACCTTACATATCTGAAGAACAGGTCCTCAGAGCCCTGCCCAAGGCAAAGAACATGGCCTCTTTGGGATCAGATGACATCCCAGACTGTCTTCTAAACAGACTAAAACATGAACTAGTATCACCACTAAGTACCCTTTTCAATCACAGCTTAACCACAGGCTTTGTTCCTGTGCAATGGAGAACAGCTACAGTTATTCCCCTCCAAAAAGGTGGCCTAGAAACAGACCCGGGGAAATGCAGACCCATAAGCCTGACCAGCCTCATCTGTAAGGCCATAGAATGTATCATTATGGACCACATAAATAAAAACATAGGTGGCTTCCAAACCCTGGATCATACCCAATTTAGCTTCATGAAGGGCGGATCCTGCCAGTTAAATCTGGTGGATTTCATTGAAAGTGTGACCAGGGCCACTGATGAGAATGAATCTGTGCACACAGCATACCTCAACTTGGCAAAGGTGTTTGACACAATCCCACACTCAGGCATTACCAATAAACTTAGCAAACTGAATGTAAACCCCTTCATTGTAAGATGGGCTGGCAACTGGCTCACAAACCGGACACGCACTATCAAAGTGGATGACTCCACATCAACCAGCAGACCTGTTACCAGTTAGGTGCCCCAGAGGTCAGTGCTGGACTGCCAAATCTTTGGTATATACTTCTCAAAAGTTCAGATCAAAACTAAAGGGTTGACGCCGACCAAGTTTGCAGATGACTGCAAACTAGGTGCAATAACTGAATCCCCAAATGATGTCAGTATACTCCAGGAGGGTCCACCAACGACTGGTGTGTTAGTCACGGTCTCAAACTGAATGCAGAGAAATGCATCATCATTCACTTCAGCACAAACAATGCCCCTTTACACTATCAAATAAACAACAATACCCTAAGTACCCATGATGTGGTAATTGACCTGGGATCACAGGTTGACCGCGACGTTATCTTCGACCACCACGTGTCTACCATTGTAAAGAAAGCTTTCTATGTAGCTCACTTGCTTAGTAAAGGCATCACCTCAACAGCAAAAGAAGTTATAACCTCCCCATACCCGGCACTTATCTGGACCATAATTGAGTATAAAACCCCATGCACCTGGCACAATTAGAGAGACCACAGAGGTTTCTAACAAAAAAAATCAAGGGCCTCCAGGATGTGCCTTACACAGACCGACTAAAGTCCCTGTCACTATACTCCGTATCATATAGACTTGATAGGGGAGACTTATGCCTGGACTAGAGAGCAACCCCAAGACCCAAACCTAATAAATTTACTGCATATCCGTAAATCAAATAGGTTTAGGGCTACCCCTTCTAGGGACTTAAATATGGCCTGTGATTTAAATAGGATATGCTGGATGGACAGATTTATCTTCCGGTGACTGCCACATCTTTGGAACAGGCTACCAAATCATGTGAAAGAAAGCACTTCTATGACACTCTTCAAGAGGAACCTGGTTGAGTGGGTGGGACACCATGAATTCTTACCGGTGATAGAGCCCACAACCCTTCTGGACATGGGCAGTCATCACTAAATGCAATTTTGGGTATTGACTAGTACTTCTACTGTATTACACTGGGCTGAAACAGCTAGGCTTAAAATAACCTCCGGATCGACAGCCTAGTAATCTCCTATGATCCTGTGATCCTATAATACATTAGTCAATAGAAAGCACAGTGGCCCACTTACTAAGTGGTCCTTAAAAGGTAAGGACTACTTCTTTGAAAAATATCACTGCCACTTTCCAGCACAGGGTAGGCATGTATTTGACTAGTTACAGTTAATACCTGTTAAACTTGCTTACATTTCACAATGACAATATTCTCAGTGAAAATGTTTGACAGTTGGGCTTTATGGCAGAGCTTCTGCTGTATCAAAGTAAGGTGTGGATGAAGTTATCACAGGCTCTGAAAGGAAAGGAAATACAAGAAAAAAACTCTACTAAACTGTAATATTATAGAGGCACTAAAACTAATATTTATTCCAAGAGATGAAGGAAAAACCACTGTGAGTTAGAGCAAGAGAATATGGGGTATTGTAACAGTAGAGATATAGTATAGTTCATGAATGTAAAGTCAAAATAGGGTTAACTGAAGATATAGTGATAGAGAAACCACAAGATTACAGTGTAGAGTTGTATAGAGGAAATTATAAGAACTTAGCACTACATTGATAAGCCCACTATAGCACCATCAATTAGTAAACATTCATTATAGTAACCAGTACATCAAAAACATACTCGGAGGCTCTAAATAAAAATCTGCCTAAGCAGCAGAGACCTCCAAAGCAGACACCCAAGCAACCGCTACCCCAAAACAAAACACGTGCAACACATAGCTCACAAAGCCAGTGTGCCGAACAGTCACAGCCCTTAAGGCTAAACAACACACCTGATACACTTGTAATAGGTGACTCTATCGTCAGGCACACTGACGTCCTGCTCACCAGGCTGAACAAGGAGAAGGTCATGGTGAGCTGCCTGTCAGGTGCTAGGATCCACCACATAACACAAGCACTCAGGTCACTCCAAGGCAAGTACAAATATGACTCAGTCATTGTCCATGCTGGTGTGAATGACCTGAGACGTACCTCCCTGGACTACATGAAAAGAGACATAGAGGAGCTCTCTGAGCATGTAGCCCAGGCCGGTATGACCCTGACCTTGAGTAGCATCTTACCCTCACCAAAAATTATGCCCAATATGAAGACAAGATGATTAATTTCAACAATTGGCTTAAGTGTTGGTGTCATTCAAAGGGGATCCTATGCCTGTCAGCCTGGGATGACATGCTTGACAAGCCACGATGCTTCGCTAGGGACGGCTTGCACCTGTCACCCCTGGGCTTTTGGATATTGGCAAAGGCTCTTGCTACCCCCATAGTGCCTTTTTTAGGCAAGGCTCAAAAGACAAACCCACCTCCATAGGTATCACAAGGGATAAGAAACTAAGAGTAATGCTACTCAACACCAGAAGTCTAAACCTCAAGATGCACGCACTCAAAACTCTCCTTAGCATGGAGAACATTGATATCTGTGCAATAACAGAAACCTGGTTCAAGGCTCCCGAGAGCACCCCAGCACTACCAGGTTATACCTCATACTATGCTTTTCGGCCCCAAAACTTGGACCGAACCACAAAAGGAGGGGGAGTATCAATATTCGTCAAAGATACCCACACCTCCAGGTTGGTGGCACAGCACGAAGCATCAGAGACTATCCATGTGCAACTAACTGTGGGTAAAACTGCCTTCCAGTTTATAGCCTGCTACAGACCACCCTCCCAAACACAGGAACCCCACTCGGCCTTCCTGAGAATACTGGAAAATATGAAGGTCTCTCCAAACACCATTATATTGGGCGACTTCAACTACCCAAACATAGACTGGGAGCATTACTCTAGCTCCAACACCCTAGCCCAAAGGTTCCTAGAATTTATAAACTCAAATGCTATGGAACAACTTGTTACCACTCCCACAAGAGGGGAAAACATACTGGACCTGATCATCACCAACATGGGGACACTATGCTCCAGACCAGAAGTGTATCACTCACTAGAAAGATCAGACCATAAACTAATCTCACTGGATATTCACATCCCGACCCCACCCCCTGCCCAGAAAACCACAGTGAAAAACTTCTCTAAAGCAAATTTCACACACCTCAAAACCGAGGCGACATCCTTCAAAGCCCCCGGGCCTGTGGAAAATACGGCCCAGACCACAGAATCCTTTATAAACGCATTCTATGAACACCTTCAGGAATGCATGGATCATGCAATCCCAAATAAAACCAAGACCCAATCCTCCAAAGGCAGACGTCCTGTCTGGTGGACCCCAGCCATAAACAAACTATACAATAGAAGGAGGAAGCTACTACATGATAGAGCAAAATCCCAAAAAGGGAAGGCATCTCTGATCAGTATTAGCAAAAAACTATGGGCACTCATAAAATCGTCTAAGGCCAGCTTCGAGAGAAAAATTGCACAGGACACTAAGGATAATCACAAGGCTTTCTTTACTTATGTTAGGAACCTGGGTGGGAATTCCCAGATATGCTCAGAATTAGTCCAAAATGACAAAAAATACACCGAGCCCACAGACATTGCCAACATCCTAGCTGACAGGTTCAGTGCAAACTCCCCCCACCAAAAGGGCAAATATCTATCCCAACAGAGTGCTGCCCCCCTGACATTTCAGATGCTCAGGTAAGAGCCGCCCTCTCCAAAGCAAAAAACACAGCATCAATGGGACCAGATGGTGTCCCGGGCTGCGTCCTACATGAACTCCAAGAAGAGCTAAACCCAAACATAAAACTACTGTTCAATCTTAGCCTTGCTACAGGATATGTACCCAAAGAGTGGCATACAGCAACAGTGGTCCCTCTCCACAAAGGTGGTGCCTCAACGGATCCTGGAAACTATCGCCCCATAAGCCTGACTAGCTTGGTCTGCAAAGCTATGGAAAGGATCATCATGGACCTCATAAATAAAGATATTGGGGACCTACAGACACTGGATCCTACCCAGTTTGGCTTTGTTAAGAGCAGATCCTGCCTCTTAAACCTGGACGATTTCTTTGAAACAGTCACCAAGGCCATTGACGAGGGGAAGGTGGTCCACACAGCCTACCTGGACCTCGCAAAAGACTTCGATGCAATACCCCACTCGGGCATTATAGATAAGCTCACCAGCTTAAATATAAACCCCTATGTCACTAGATGGGTTGCAAACTGGCTCAAGGACAGAACCCACATGGTTAGAATTGCTGGAGCCATGTCAGACTCCAAACCAGTTACAAGTGGCATCCCACAAGGCTCAGTCCTGGGACCTCTCTTGTTCGGTATATATTTCTCGGTGGTACAGGCCAACAGGGAAGGACTGTGGCTGACCAAGTTCACAGATGACTGCAAACTGGGCGCCATAATCAACTCTCCAGCCGACACAAGCATCCTCCAAAAGGGCCTCATAGAAACAGACAACTGGTGCCAGAGCCATGGCCTCAAGCTAAATGCCAAAAAGTGTATAGTCATCCCCTTTGGCAAAAACAAAGTGCCCACAAATTACCACATAGGTGGTAATCCATTAAGTACAGAAGAAGTCATTAGGGACCTGGGGACCCAAGTTGATAGCAATCTCTCATTTGACAACCACGTGGCCAAAGTGGTTAGAAAAACATTTTATATAACCCACCTAATCATGAAGGGATTCACATCTAGATCAGGAGAGGTCATCGTGCCTCTTTACTCATCCCTCATCAGGCCCATAATTGAGTACAATGCCCCTTTTGGAATGTACCTTACCAGACACCTGCAGCAACTGGAAAGACCCCAAAAGTACCTCACCAAGAGGATCAAAGGGCTCAAACAGATGCCATATGCTGCCCGGTTAAAGAAACTCCAGCTCTACTCAGTGGCATACCGCCTGCTCAGAAGCGATCTGTGCCTGACGTATAAAGCCATGTCCAACCCGGAATTAATGGACATGCTGCACCTCAGAAAATCCAAATCCCATCGAGCTACGCTCGAGAGACTTGAACCTCAGCACTGAAATAAATAGAACATGCTGGAGGGACAGATTCATAACCCAGAGGCTCCCTTCACTCTGGAATAAAATCCCAGTCCAGGTTAGGCAGAGTCCCACATTGACTCTCTTCAAGAGGAATCTTGATGAGTGGATGGGAGATCGTAGGTTTACCCCGGCTATCACTTCTGTGTCACTGTTAGACAGAGGCACAGTATACTAACCACAAAAAAGGCATAGCAAAATTAATTTAAAATGGGTGGTGAAAGCCAAACACACTCTGGCTAGGCTTATAAATGCCCTAGGGCAGATAGCCTAGTATGAACCTATGAACCTATGAACCTATGAAAAGAGTGTTATATGCACCATAGCACCAGCAACTGAAATCACAACTGAAATCACATATAGGTTCATAGTTTCACAGGTATGCACAAGGCTAATGACCACTAGGGCCTTTTTAAGCCTAACCATGCATCCCAAATCTTTGACAAGTTCTAGTACCCTAGATAAGTATAAGCAGAAGCTTAGGAGATGAACCATTTATATGCAGGGGCCCGGAAGATGAACCATTTACAGGCTGCCTGTGTCCATTAGAGACATAGGTGCTAAACCAGGGATGAAGTTTCTGTTTCCCATTGCCCAAGTTACCCTTGAATTGGTTAGTAAAGAACTCTACTTCACATGGATGGAGAGCCTGCTCCAGAGAAGGGGTGGACTCTGGGATAAATATATGTCTCTCCAGCAGGCCTTATTTATATCACAGGCAAGGTTTAAGTCTTTAGAAAGGGTCATTCTGGTGCTGTTAGTTGTTTGGATATGCAGCAGGTCAATCTGTGTGGGATTTGGCAATGCTTTGTATGCCAGGCATAGAGCTCCCCTTGACAGTCTGTAGTAGTTATATGAGACAGACTACAGGGATAGGACTTTGAGGTGGTCTGCATAGGACATGTCACACCCTGTATTGTTTTAGTGAGGAATATCTGTGGATGTTCCAAATGCTGGAAGTGCCTGGATAGGTACATGCCAAAGGGGGCACTGCATTCAATGATAGGTCTAATGAATGCCAAATGCACTGGGCCAATGACCTCCTTGGAACTAGATGCCATACCTTTATTTATAAGTTGCAAAACATAGAATTATTTCCTCACTACTGTAAACACATGATGGTCAGAGGCTAGATTACTGTCAATGTGTGTCCCTAAGTCCTTGACTACTCTTAGGAGAGTGTTGTTCATGATAGTTACCAGGAGTGGATGACTTCTTGAAGGATGCAGTTATGCATTTTTTGGCATTTAGTTTTACTCCATTGCTCTAACATAAGTTATTTGTCTGTGTCAGTCCTTCCTGTAGAACATAAGTGTGAGTGAGGACTTCTATGACTGCTACTAATTTGCAATCACCTGCAATTTTAGTTAGGCAGAGGCCTTTTACACTGGCCTGGACTTCAGAGAAGTAAATGCCAAAAAAGTACAGTCTCAGGACTGCTTACACTTGGTGGAAAGTGCTATGATTTATGTTGTTTAAACTCAGTATATGTATGATATGGTTTTCAGTGTTTTCAGTTTCAGTGTTTTGAGTTTTCAGTGTTTTGAAGTTTCAGTGTTTTGGTCTTCTATATCATGAAGTTTTCTCATTTTTAGTGTTTTGAGTTTTCAGTGTTATGAAGTACACACATATATATATATATATATATATATATATATATATATATATATATATATATATATAAGGTTTCACTTCAAAATGTCGAAAACTCATAACATCTAATTTCAAAATAGCGAGATCATAAGACTGAAAATTCAAAACATCGAAAACTCATATAACATCGAATTTCAGAATATCAAAACTGTATAAAATTGAGTAGTGTATCATCAAACATGTAAATATTATATTTTATTCTGTTAATCTGTATATAGTGTTTATTATGCCACTCTGTACATGTTTTTGGGCCATACAGGTAAGTGATTTAGACATTATGTGTACATTCTTTATGATGATCGTGATACAGTTGGGTTAGGAAATTAACTTTTTCCCACTGTAGTGTGATCTCAGAGTTGGTAAATTTAATTTACAAGGGGTTTGAGGGGTTCAGTGGGTTTGTCCTCCTGCAGAAACATAGTAAAAAGTGTAAAAATAATAAACTCTGTGATAAACCAAACTGTGCTTTAATGCAGAAATTCAGTAAAAATCCAGTAAGCGCTTTCGTCTTTTCATACACAAGACTTCTTCAGACTGAATTAAAACCTCTCACTTCATTCATTAAATACTAAAAGATATCATCACATGACATTCCCAATTAATGTCTTAACCCTTTCTTTCTCAACTAGGCTACAAAATCTTCTCTGTTGTTTAGTCCAGGAGGATAGCAGGCATTCAACTTAACCTGCCATGTATATTCCAACCATCCCAACTCCTCCTCAGCATTCAACTTGATCTCATAGTCAGCAATATTTCCCAAAACCAAAAATTTTAAATTGATTTTACAACCCCCCATTTTATAATGTTTACCTAAAGCATTAGCTTCATTGCCAGTTTCCACAGCTCTTTTGTGTTCATACATTCTTTTGAACAGCTCCCTACTAGTACGGTCAACATAGAATGCATTGCAAGACTGACATACAATTAGATAAGCAACAAACTTTGATTTGCATGTGTAAACCTTGTTGACATACATTTTTACATCATTAATAACAATTTCACTGACTCCTTCATAAATGAAATCACAAAAATTGCATGCCAAACATTTTTCCATCCTGCCTCTTGTACTAAAAGGCCTGAGATTCAAACTGCTTTGGAAAATGTTTTTAAAACTCTTTCCCTTTTTGTACAGAAAGCGTGGACCATTACCGACTGCTTTTAGTACTTCTTCACTGCTCTTCAAAAGTTTCCAATTTGTTCTGATAATCTGTTTGATGGCTTCCAAATCTACACTATTCGATATTTGCATAGCAGTTCCAAAGTCATTATTGATATTTTTCTTAGAAAAAACTTCACTAAGTTTACTTCTCACTAATTCATTTGAATAGCCTCTAGCTACAAACTTGTTACATATAGCTTTGCTCTCTTTAATAAAATCAGCATAATCTAAAGTCAGTTGATGTGCCCTCATCAGTTGACCCTTAACAATATTTTCTTTCATATATCTGGGATGCATGCTTGAAAAGTGTAAATATGCATTGTTTTGCACATTCTTTTTATTAATTTTAGCAGCTAACTTGTCATTTTCTTTATACTCTGCTACATCCAAATATGAAATACTTTTAACATTCAAAACTGAAGTAAATTTCAAATACGTACAAACCCTGTTTATATAAAGCAAGAAAGATTCAAGGGACTCCAACCCCCCCTCTCCAAACAATAAACAAATTATCTATAAAGCGTTTGTAACAAAGTATATTGGTTTTGAATGTATCAATCAAAATATGTCTTTTCTCCCAACCATTCATGAAAATGTTGGCATAAATGGGTGCCATCGCTGCACCCATTGCTACTCCATTTTATTGATGGAAAAAATCATCTTTAAACTTGAAGTAGTTATAGCTCAAAATAACATCTAACATTTCCATAAGTAAACTAGTAGTCTTATTGGAAAGCAAACCTGAACTTAAAAGCTCTAATCTCACTGTTTCCATTCCTTCTTCATATCTTTTAGTATTTAATGAATGAAGTGAGAGGCTTTAATTCAGTCTGAAGAAGTCTTGTGTATGAAAAGATGAAAGCGCTCACTTGATTTTTACTGAATTTCTGCATCGGTTTATCACTGAGTTTATTATTTTTATTTTTATTAGTTATTTGGTTTAATACGTTTTAAAGTGATAGTAAAAAGTGTATTTTTTCATTTGGTGTTGTTATAGGTGGAGGGGATGTTATTTATATTTGCTTTGTAGTTTTCGATGTTGTGAGATCTGACGTTATGAGTTTTAGATGTTTTGAATTTTTGATCTTATGGTCTAGCTGCTTTGAAATTAGATGTTATGATTTTTCGACATTTTGACATATATACATATATAGATATATATGTGTATCTATAGAAAGAGAGAGAGAAAGAGATATCTAGTAACGACTGCAAAAAAATTCTTTTCTGCAATTCTTCACTAGAATATATGGGTTCTTAATGTTTTGTAAATGTTCTTTTCCAGCTATTACTTCTGTGTATTAATGAACTGCTGATGTAATTGTCAGTTGCTGCTTCTATTACACCTTATGTAGTATTTCTCATCTCTAATCTTTTCTTTGTAATTTTCCTTCACCTAGTTGTTTTAGTTATATCTACAGCCTAGTACTCATTTGCTCACAATGTTTCTCTTCTTTCACTGTCTTGTACCTATTTCATGTATGCATTTTTATGTTATGACAGAAAACTGTATTTTTTATTGTATTGGTGTACCTAAATCATGATTGGAAATGTGCACTTGCAGTTCAGTTTATTTACCTGTGAAATAAAACAAAGAAAATTCAACATCTCCTGAATGCCCTTATCTTTGAAGGGATTTCTTTCATGGTTATAGAGAAAAAAATCAATAATCATTTCAGGCCTGGTTTGAAGGAGAGAAATAATAGTGACCTTTGCATCCAAAAGAAATATTTATCGTAAAGGGAATTAAGACTGGCTGCTGTATACTGTGACAATGTCAAATTGCTGAAAACACAGAAGTGATTCTTGCATGGTGCAGTGTAAAGTCACTTCTGATGCTTACTTGAATAGAGCAGTCTTCCATAGAAGGACAAAAGTGAACTCCAGTAATTACTAGAGTGCAGCATTTTAGAAGGGCCAAAAAGCAGGTTATTAAACTAAATATTTAGACTAATTATTTAAATATTTCTGGAGTTTTTCTCCCTAGGACTCCATTGAAAATGGGCTCTTTGTGGCCCAGCTGGACTATCCTGGCAAACAAACTGCAAATAAATAAATAAAATAAAATATGGGAACTGCCCACATTGAATCCTAGCAATATCCAATCACACTTTAAAAGCTGTATACTGATACAAGAGTCATCCATATTTATAATCAGCAGAAATGCATCTTTTTGTAAGAGAAGATTTTGTAAGGGAATATTGGTGTAACCAGGCATGCAACTGGAACACCACAATATGCTCTTTTTAAAATAACTTATTGGTTTGGTGTACTGAGATATTGTTTCAATAGAAAGTGAATATTTATCATGGCTTATGTCTATATTTTCCTGGGAAAAGTGCTGTAGTTATGAGCTACATTCTGATATCTGGCATACAATTCCAAAGTCAAGGCTAAACTCTTGCAAGACAGTGTGCAGTATTAATATCTCAATTGTTTTTACAATTTTTAAGAACTGGTTCAAGTTTCACAGATCAAATGTAAGACTTCATAGATTTTCTTGTATTTTAGCACCAGAAAAAAATAATGAAAAATATACTCTTGATTCTTGTTTTGCTTTCATAAAAATCTCAAACGCACACACGTGCGCGCGCGCACACACACACACACACACACACACACACACACACACACACACACACACACACACGCACACACACGCACACACACACACACACACACACACACACACACACACACACACACACACACACACACACACCTACACATCCACAGACACACACTCACACCTACAGACACACACACACACACACACACACACACACACACACACACACAGACACACACACACCTACATACACACACACACACACACACACACACACACACACACACACACACCTACACATCCACAGACACACACTCACACCTACAGAGACACACACACACACACACACACACACACCTACACATCCACAGACACACACTCACACCTACAGAGACACACACACACACACACACACACACACACACACACACACACACACACACACACACACACACACACACACATACACACACACACACACACACACACACACACACACACACACACACACACACACTCACACACACACACACATCAACAGACACACACACCCACACACCCACAGACATGCACACACACACACACACACACACACACACACACCTACACATCCACAGACACACACTCACACCTACAGACACACACACACACACACACACACACATACACACACACACACACACACACACACACACACACACACACACACACACACACACACACACACACACACACACACACACACACACACACACACACACACACACACACACACACACACACACACACACACACACACACACACACACACACACACACACACACACACACACACACACACACACACACACACACAGAGGATGACTGCAAAATGAAAGTGGAACAGCTGAGGGCCAAGCGCTGGTCTTTGGTACCCTACTAATTACACTTTTACATTCAGAGACGATACTGGCACAATTACAATGTAGGCTCTGCTGGATTTTCAATTTTAAAGCCAGTAGCTAATGGTGGGACTTACATTACGTTTGTCTAACTTTTCAATAATACCAGTACAGACAATAATTTTGAAAGCCTTGACAACTTTGAAATAATTAATGTGCCCTGACAGACAGCTGTCCATAGCCTCTGTAAGCTTTTTCAAAGAAGCATCCTATGTTTAGGAGACAGGGCATGACCTACAAAACACAGACTGATCAGAGCTTAGACTGGTTAAGTTGCTCTTAGTCTGCCTCAATGAATTGTGCTGTGACATATTCCATGGCATTGCATGTATATGCTGAAGGGCTTATAATCACCCAGGAATGTATAGGGACTGTACTTTTGTAGGAGACTCACAATGGCTTCAGGGATCAAACACAAAATCTGTGGATAGACTGCGGATGAAGGGTTTAAGTAGTGGTGCATATATCACATACTTGGTACTGATGAGAAGGCAGCCTGGCATGTTGTCTAATTCCCATGATAATGTTATTGTTAGACTTTGCCAGAGATTCAAAACTTGCAGCTATAAGGTTTAATACTCTGACTTGGTGTGACAATTACTATTGGTTAAGCCTGGATGTCAAGATTTTACATATATTTATTCAACACATTTTTGGTATTAGAGCAATTTCATGTTATTTTAGTGAGGGTCTTTTTTCTTCTTATATTTTGTCATTTTTACATTTTTTTTCACCTTGTAATATTTTTAGATATGAAAAAAGATGGTTTACTTAAAAGGAAAGCCTCAACGATGAGTATATCTTATGCTCCACCATATGCCAATATATTTATGGTTGAATATAAAATAATTTTTATGTTCACTGATAATGTTATGGTGGATAATGTTGTGGAATATATGAGCTACATAAACAATTTACTATTATTGTACAAGGGCAACAAACTTTATACTGGATTTTGTAAATGATTTAAATAGTAATGGGTGTGGCATTGAGTTTGATTTTGCTGTTTCATATGCCTAAGTCAAATTTTGGGATGGAATGACAATCAACAGAAATCGTTTATGTATTAAATTTAGATCATATAGGAAGGATAATTCTGCTGACAAATTCTTACCTCTCAGTAGTGCCCATCTACCACATTTAATTCAGCCGCTGCCCATGGGGGATTTTATAAGGTTGAACAGCAACAATACTTCAGATAATGGGGCATTCCTTGAATTGTTTCAGGAAATGAAATATAGGTTAAAACAGAGGGGATAGTCTGAAACTTAGATTTAGAATTGTAAAGATCAAGGTTTTTGTGATGTTCAGGAAGTATTTAAATGTGTTGGATCTTCAATGGATATGGTTTCTCAAGATGTTGGAAGTGTACATGAACCACTATATTGTGTTACTATATATGTTGCATTTTCTAAATATTTCTTCAGTTTATTTTTTTAAGCTGGTATATTTTAATTTCAGGTAATGCTTTATTAAATATGTGACCTAGACTCCCTATTTTCTTGTACAGCAGAGGTCCAGATGTGGATGATATTTTGTCTTATAAGCCTCCTGTGAATATTACAAATGTTGGAAGACTAAGAATGATAATTGTAGGACTTGTAATGTGTTTGGACGTGTCGAGTGGACTGGATTACAAAATAATTCATAAAATGCACAAGTTAAAATATTTTATTCCCATCTTTTTCACAGGGTGGTGTACAGTATCTGATATAATTGTCAGCAAAATAATGGTACATAGTTCAGAGAAAAAGGATAGCTAAACTACATGTATAGGAGCATTTTTCTGACATGCAAAGTAAGAAGACTGTTAATATTATGGCAGTACATGCATCTGCATATAAATTATTTAGTTTTTGTTGGCCTTGCTAAAGTAAATTACCTTCAGAGTGAGGGCATAGAAGCTATAATGATTATAAAATATAGGACCCTGACACCTAATTTTATGAATAATGAAATGGTATAGAAGTATTTAATATACTATTTAATATACTATTTATGTGGATATGTGTCTTTAAATTTAATGTAATTGATGTGGGTGCATTATTCAATTGCTTGATTAATTGTTTGTGATATTTAAATATATCAAAGAGTATATTCTATATGCCACCTAGAAGTCATACTGTCGAGGCATTAAGAAAAAAAATAACTACTGTTTTTTGCCTCTAGCCATTTTGTTTTAGTATAGTATCTTGGTTGTTTCATAATATGTTGGCTATATCCTTGGGATCATGGGTGAGCTCAATGCATTTTTGGGCACTATTTCTTAAGACAGATTTGTAGTTTACTTTGATATCTGTAGCGACTTTAAACTCATATTCTGCTTTATCTTTTCTAGTTGTGCTTTTAATATCCACACAAGGATGGCGGTTTCTGAAAACTTTTCACCACTTACCTCTTTTTGTTACACAGCTTAATAAAAGAGTTACAAATCCACAAGAGAGGTTAACCCCTGAATTTAGTATTATATTTAGTCCATACAGGTAATTTAGGGTGGACAGGTACAGTGCCATATGAGTATGGCAATTTAGTTCTGATGATCACTAAACCTGAAGCATATACCTTTTTATCAAAATGATCAAGAACTATGCTATCCTAATCTGCCACCAATGTCCTTATGTGACCCTTAATGAGACTCTAATTCAGTTGTTATTGGGTCAGACACAAGATTCATATATATAAAATGTTTTCCTCTTGCAAACTGTCAGACTTTTCTGAAAAATTTAGGAATAGATGGCATGGCAAGCTTTCTCATCGAAGTTCAAGAAAAATATCATAGAAAGCATCAATAATGGGAAAACTCAAAGAGGTTTAGACTGATTCCGTGTTAAAGACTTTACATATTTTTGATTTGTGAATAAAGGATTGTATCAGATCACTTAATATAGTCCTCCTTGAAATTACCAGTGGCATCTAGTTATATCATCTGCTTGTATTAACTTTCTTTCATTGTACTATCCAGGATACATTTATATTTCTACTGTCTTTTTCTCTAAGCCGAGACTGAAGCTGGTCCATTGAGATCAGGACTGTACTCTGGCAAATAAATTAAAATGAATAAATAAATATGTTATCAGGAGTGAAATCCAAAGATAAAATCCTACTTCTTCATCATCAATACTATAACCCATAGGAAAGGGGCATCTGCTAAAAGTATGAAAATATATGGGCATGTAGTAACACAAATTTTCTATCAGTTTCTAGTGATGGTGCTATATGTTCTCTCCTTTTCTCTCTTCTTTTTGTTTTCCCAGAAGCAGAATATCTGCAGCTGTGTGATAAAATTGAATGTAGCCATGTGCTATATATTTGTACTCTGTAAATGAAAGTGCATCTTCCAGAAGTTTGACAGATTGCTCTGAAAATAGCAAAGACTGCTGCTAAAAGTTTAGCTTCAATGATGCCTTTAGACAAAGTACTCTTAGAACAAATGTCTACCATATTACATGCAAAATTCTCAGTTGTTGTTGTTTGTCTTTTTGCTTTTCCCGGTTAGGGGTCACCACAGTGGAACTCCGGTCCACTAATGATTGGCAGTTGGTTTTTATGGTGTCGAGTTGCCAGCCTGACGCCCACCCTTCAACAAAGGCACGCCTATTCAACGCATGTCTTTTGAAAGCCCACTCGACCGTGGGGAGGACATGCAAACTCCACACAGAAGGCACTCCCAACCCAAGCCGAGAATTGAACGAGAGAACCTCTTGCTGTGAGACAATAATGCTACCGCTGCACCACTGCGGAAGTTCATGCAAAATTCTCAGTACCGAGGCAAAACATTTTAAGGCTATGCATCTCATGTACTAAACTGATATAAGCAGAAAATGCATATTGTATTCATTCTGTAAGGTGGCATGCATCACACTGCAGTGACTATTTTAAATTAAATGCAACTCTACGTTAAGCATTCCATGAACCTTTTGAACCAACTGTGATCATTTTACACATTCAAAAGCATTATAACAAATGCAGTGTGATTCTCTGGTCTGTAGTATCATGCTCAACTTTCTAACTGCCCATTTGTATACTTTCATTCCTTATTGAAGTAAGAAAAATAACTGAATTTCTTTTCTTATTGATGATTATTACTCATACTTTCATCTCACAGTACCTTCATTCAGTTATTGAATTTTCATGTTACTATATGAATATCTAATCATTATTTTACCTTTTCGCCTGTTACTGGGTAAATCTGATATTATTAAAAGACTCTTTAGTTTTTAATCTTTCTAACAGTTTTCATACATCACTGGTAAATATGTTCTGTGTGATGTATGTAGTTCCTTTCCTGTCCATAATTTCACTTCTGAAAACTAACATGCCCTACAGTCAAAAAAGCATTTATACAAAGGCATTATAGGTATCCTTGTTAAGTCAAGTTTTGTGGTCTGTTTCCATCTAAACATTTATATAATAGAAAATATGTGGAATTTCTTACACCGTAACACCATTACTGATAGTTCCATTATACAACTGAGAATATGTCTTTTATGCTGTATGAAATCCTCTAACTCATAGATATATTTTTTTATTTTTTGATTCCCTCAGATGTCACTTTTACCTGTCAAGCCCACAGTACCCAATGCCCATGCTGGGTCTACACACTGCTCTACAACCTTCCCCCCAGAACTTAGTCTATTTTTTTCAGGGGCTGGCCATGGATCCTGAGGGTGTCCTGGGGACTTGGCTCATCTCTGCTTCTGTCCGGAAGGGATTTTATTTATGATGTACCCACTCCCTTTCCCTGTCCCCATGCTACTTGATTATGACTGAGAAAATTCCCCTCTTTGGACCATGCCTCTCCTTAAGGAGCATATCAGTGAGCACCCTCCATCCTTAGATGGATATAACCATCCCTTCCCTGCATTTAAGTCAGTCACCTGAGCTACTAATTAAACCCTGTTCAGCTGGGCAGTAGTCAGGAATTTATCCCTCTACTCCACCAGAGTGGCTTGACCAATAAACACTTGATCTCTTCTCTTGCTTGATCACAACTTATGCAGTATTTTGACTACAATATACTTGTAATAAAATGGTATATTTATGTCATAGTTCTGTAACACTGGAGCATATATAGATAGATTACTGAGCATTTCAAAATTAATTTCAAATTCTTAGCCCTATTTCTATGCTGCAGCATTCTCTAACAACTTTCTTAGGGATATATTTACCTCAGACATATTAAATATAAGCTTTGTTGGACACATTGTTCCAGAAAATCTTTGTAATACCTACCTGTCTTCCTAATTTGGCTTTTGCAAAGCTGCACTGCATTTGTCTTTACCAGGCATCAGTCCCTCTGACATTAAACTTTGATGTATGTATTCACACCCATTGCTCTTATTTTTCTCTTGCTCATAATTTATTTGAAATCTGTCTTAATATATTTGTCAACTGTTGTCAATCTCTTGTCAAACTCTTATTTCATCTGAACCATCATTAATAGAGATAGATTATGTCCACAATACTCCTCAATTACTTGCACACTTCCAGTGCAGTTGAAATATCAAATGATAATCTATTGAATTTTTGCAACCTTAATGATCTGTTATATGTTAACAAGTTGGAGCTTTCTTCTTTTAGATGTTTTTTTTGCCAGAATGCATTCTTTACTTTTAGCACAGAATGAAAGTTAGCTTTTGCATTGTTAAAACCATTTCTTATTTATAAATGACAGGAACTATTTTCATTTAATCCCTTTACTGAGATCTGTGAATCAATATAAGTGTAAATCTTCATCATATGCTCATAGGTTAACACTAAGCCATCAAAAAGCATAGCTATAACACTCCTTGGAATACATTATATATATATATATATATATATATATATATATATATATATATATATGTGTGTGTGTGTGTGTGTGTGTGTGTGTGTGTGTGTGTGTGTGTTACCCTTGGTAAGAAGATTTTCCATGTAATTTAGATAGAACTTTATAGTCGCCCATCTAATTGTCAATTGTAGGATTAACATTAGATAAGATTTATCTTCCTATTATGTGTTGAAAGAGAATTTGATACAGATACAGGGAATATACTTGGTGATGAATCGGTCATGCCACTTGGTGTTGTTTATCTTTCAGTAGAGACTGAGGTGTTTATCATAGGTTCATAGGTTCATAGGTTCATACTAGGCTATCTGCCCTAAGGCATTTATAAGCCTAGCCCAAATTTTTGTGGCTTATATGAAAAAATACTGTGCCCATTAGTTTGTTGTGCCTCTGTCCAGCAGTGACACAGATATGATTCAGGGTAAAACCTACGATCTCCCATCCACAGGTCTAGATTTCTCTTGAACAGAGTCAGTGAGGTGCTCTGCCTCACATGGACCGGGATTTTATTCCACAGCATAGGGAGTCTCTGCTCTAGTGGTTTTGGTGGATTTGGATTTTTGAGGTGGAGCATGTCCATTAATTCCGGGTTGGACATGGCCTTGTATGTCAGGCACATGTCACCTCTGAGCAGACTGAATAGAGCTGGAGTTTCTTCAATCTGGCAGCATATGACAGATTTTGGTGTCTCTTTATCCTTTTGGTGAGGTACTTTGGTTGTCTCTCGAATTGCTGCAGATGTCGGGTGAGATACATCAATGGGGCATTGTACTCGATCATTGGTCTGATAAGTGAAGAGTACAGTGGAACAATGACCTCACTAGATCTGGATGTGAATCCCTTCATGATCAGGTGGGCAATGTAGAAGGTCTGTCTAACCACTTTAGCAATGTGAGTGTCAAAGAAAGGCCACTGTCAACCTGGGTCCCCAGATCCCTGATAACCTCTTCTGTGCTTAGTGGATTGCCACCTATATGGTAGCTTGGGGTTACCTTGTTTTTCCAAGGGTATGACTATACATTTTTGGCGTTTAACTTCAGGCCATGGCTCTGGCACCAGCTATCTGTTTCTGTGAGTCCCTTCTGAAGGATATCCATGTCCGATGCACTTTCCACTATGGCCCAGTTTGCAGTCGCCTGCAAACTTTGTCAAAGACCTCCCATGTTGGCCTGTACTTCTGAGAAGTAGATGCCAAACAATAGGGGCCAAGGACCGAGCCCTGTGGGACACCACTTGTGACCGCTTGGAGTCTGACACAGCGCCAGCAACTCTAACCCTGTGGGTTCTGTCCTTAAGCCAGTTTGCAACCCATCTTGTGACATATGGGTTTACATTTAAGCTGGTAGTTTTTCTACAATACGCAAGGTCAAGGTAGGCTGTATGGACTGCCTTTCCTCATCAATGGCCTTGGTGACTGTTTCAAGAAGTCGACCAAGTTCAAAAGGCATGATCTTCCCTTGACAAAGCCAAACTGGGTCGGGTCCAATGTCTGCAAGTCCCCTATATCTTTGTTTATGAGCTCCATTATGATCCTCTCCATAGCTTTGCAGACTAGACTTGTTAAGCTTATGGGTTTGTGGAGTGGGACCACAGTTGCATCCTGTGGTAAGGCTGAGATTAAACAGCTGCCTTATGTGTGGGTTTAATTGGGACACCATCCGGTCCCATTGATGCTGTGTTTTTAGCTTTAGAGAGCAGCTTTCACATTTGAGATGTCGGGAGGCTACACTGGCTGGGATAGTTATCTCTCCTTTAGGGGAGAGGGGGAAGTTTGCACTGAACCTGTCTGCCAGTATGTTGGCAATGTCTGTGGGTTCAGTGATTTTTGTATCATTTTGGACTAATTCTGAGCATATCTGGGAGTTTCCACCCAGGTTCCTAACATAGCTGAAAAGGCCTTATGATTTTCCTTTGAATCCATGGCAATTTTTCTCTCAAAATTGGCCTTAGTTGATTTTATGAGTGCTCGATTTTTTACTAATAATGATCAGGGGTGACTTCCCTCTTATGGATTTTGTTCTATCATGTAATAGCTTTCTCCTCTTATTGTAAAGTTTGTTAATGGCTGGGGTCCACCAGACTGGACGTTTGCCCTTTGTGGAAAGAGTCTTGGTTTTATTTGGGATTGCCTGATCCATGCAGTCCTGGAGGTGTTCATAGAAGGCATTTGTAAGGGCTGAAGGATACCACACCAGTGAGTGTTAGACAGACCATTAGTTCTGTGAAGGTTAGGGTGGAAGAGGCATAATAGTGTACGGACCACAGTACTTCCAGGACTTGAAAAGCTAAATAGAAATGAGCCTATAGGATTCCATACAGCACAGAACACAGGGATTGGACTAAAACTAATAGCACCTATAGGTGTGATAAGTTCAGTTCCTGAAGGCTTATTTACAAAGGATCCTATTCTGTACCAACACATGCTGATAAAACTATTGCAGTGAAATGCCACTTCATATGTAATTCACAAGGAGTTATACATATGTTGTTTTTTGCACATTTTATTCTGTTTTTTTATATATGTACAACCACCAGCCAATGTTCTAGGAGAACTAAGAACATAAATGTGTCAAATGAAAAATTAGAAAAGTACCCTATTTTTTCACGCTAAATTCTATATATCATGTAAGAAAGGTTATTTCATTGTACTAGATGGTGACTATTTGGGTATGAGGGGTGGAGATTTTAAAACTAAATTGGAAAGGAGATAAACATATTGGCAGGTTCTTAATGAAGCAATTAACATTAAATGTTTTTCAAAAATATGAGTTTTTAAAAAAAATAACATTTTTATAATTACATTTATATGGAATTTTGCAAGGGAGGTTTTATGTCATTCACTGAGGGTGCCATATGAGTTTAGTCACATTGTTTTAGTGTGCTATCCAAACTAAAAGTATTGATCTGATTGTATTATGATAAAATCCTATGTACACGGTGTTGGAAAAAGTTGCTAAAGCATATGAAATTGCTGCATTTAAAAGTTATTGTTTGCTGCTTGTATTTTAGTTCTAGTTATATTTACATCTGATGTCAGGGGATTGTGTTTATTTTGATAAATTTTACAACTGAACTCAATTTTTAGACATCAGCAACCTTACTTAACCATATTATCTTTACATCTGCTTCCATTTATGAGTGGTAGCCCCAGGACACAGCCTGTGGAACTTTGCTGGTATTCTCATTTGGTTACATGGAATAGATGGATGGACCCCAGATTAAGACTCAGTAAATCTGGGTTTGAATAGTGGCCCAAGGGATGGAGAAGCCAGCCAGGGAGAAATAGTGATCAGTCTGGAGTTGTTTGTTTTAGAGTAGGGGTGAGGAGATTGTTTGAGGAACTATATTACTTGCAGAAAAGAATGAAAAGGCCCAGACTGCACCTTCTGTGCACCTCTCCCCTGAACACTTGTATGGCATGAAAGCAGGTGTTAAAGCAGTATAAGCAAGATAAATTGGATAGTAGCCTACAGGATGACTACATTGTGACTGGACTTTGTCCTGAAAGGAAGAAATGGGCAAAGCAATTTTCAACAGTGACCATTATTTCTTTGCAACTGTTTGAATGCTGCTTTCATATAATCTCTTGCTTTCACACTGTGAATTAATTTTGCATTTCCCAGTTTCTTAAAATTAAATGATCCATAATATTACAATTTAATTTTTTAATTTCTCTCATTTGATGTGAGATTATATACTTTTTACATTGATATTAATCTTAATTGTTTTTTGACCTAATGGCTTTCCTCAGTGTACTGAATATATTATCAATGTGTACACACATTATTTTCTGTACATTTTTTCAAATTTCTTGTACATTCTTCTTGCAGTGAGAAACAAATCAAACTTTTGGTACAAATGTCCAGTTCTCTTACTCTGTAGTGAGAGAATTTCTGGTGGTTGCAATAGGACATTTTTTTCCATTGTGAATTTTTGTTCTGTACCTCCAAATATATAAACTCTTGAAAACAAATTTACTTCCTCAGATATTTATACACTTCTGCACAAAAGTATTTTCACTTTGATACCATATAGCATCTATATGTGTGTTAGAATGCTCTGAGAACAATAGAGATGCATCACATGAACTTGTAGTTTCCACAAGATCTTTGATTTTAGTGCTCCCAGAAGAAATATGGTCCACAAACAAACAAATTCCCTAAAGCTAGGTGTTAACATTCAAAGCTGCATATCTCATATGCTAGTACATATGTCTCTGACATGCAACCATTGGATGCCTGCACTATCAACATCTATGGCAATGGCATGCCTGCACTCTCTAATAGTACAGGTTATTTCCTATTGAAGCATATGCTAGCCAATTTCCAGTCCTCTGGCACTACAACAGGGTCATTCAAATGAAAGTCTGAAAGACAGTAGTAAAACACAGGTGTTTGCCAGACCTAAAACACCGGAATGCCATTTACCATCATTTACACCTAGTAACTGCTATCCTGGAAAGTAGATTTTTATCCGGTCTGTTCAAGTTATTTTTTTTTCAACCTTAGTCTGAATTTAGAATTTCATTTTCAGTAGAGATGGCATGAGTAAAATCCTTATTGTCTTCCTTGGATTTGTTACCAGGAGAGAATATATATGAAATTGATTGGTCTTTACCCCAGAGAGTAGGTGGATGAAACTGAATTCCAGCATCTAGACTTGAACAACGCTACTCAGAGGAAAAGGTCTCAGAGTACCTGCTTTCTTTCACATAACAGTTTCAGTGTTTGCAAAGGCCTGATTTCTTTTTCTGGTGCCCTGTGTTTCCCTTTCACTTCATGCTTTCCACTGATTAAAATCTGCTACAGGTTGAGTTTCAATGCAGAATGGTTATATGACCTTTTGTCACAATGAGACTCAGTCCCTCAGTGGCTCATTAATGCTATATGTGGTACAATAGTTAACCCACAGCCATTGGTCCAAATGTTAAATCTGTTTCTGAGATCTCAGTCACTGCCTCCACTGTAACCTTATCTGCAGTGCTTGCCATGAACATTGAGTGGATGGTGGCTCTCAAAAGGACTTAGAATTGCTCAAACCATAGGTGAAGGAAGAGAGTCTGAAATACTAATCAGATGATTTTTTTGATTTTCTACCAGCTGTATGGCTGACTAACTTTTAGACTAGCAAATACATGACCATTCTAACAGCAATGCCCTACTAGTATTTTGCAGATGATCAGCTGTTAGCATATTAAAACAGACACTAGAAATATATTGCTGTTGTTGTAACATACTGACTGCGGAAAATGTCATGGAGAATACGAAAATGTTTCTGACTGATTTTGTAGAGAATATTTGGCATCCAAGCAGGGGTAAGCTCATAAGTTTGCAAGCATGTTAGACTGTAATCAGAATAAACAAAGGGAAAAAGATGAGTTGTTCAACTGTCCTATACCTACAAAAATGTGTTGTAGTTATTAAATGTTGCTCCACACTTTCAATTAGTATTCTTGAAGAAGTATTAGCATCAATGCATCCCAAATTAACTGCACAGCCACATAACTTAATTTTTTGTCATATATTTATAGACCTTTAGTTTTTAGTTCCTTGTATTTACTGACCTTTACAAATGATAATGCAGTGAGGACATGTCCCTCAAATATGGAGAGCTTCTTTTGTCATTCAAATACATAACTGGTGTCATGAATAGCTGTAGGCAACTTCAGACCACTTAGTTTTATAAGCATTACTGGAAAATGTCTTTGACAAGTACTTCTTAAATTAATGAATTTAGAATTAAGGACAGACTTGGACATTCTTTAACCTGGTTGAGTGAGAGAAGATCTTACATGATTAATTCGATTAATTCCTATCAAGATGTTTGGAAAGCCATTGATATGGAACTACCAATGGATATTGTAAATTTATATCTTTACAGGCCTTTTGAGTCTCACGTTCCACTGTGTGATTATAAATAACTTATACAATATAAATATTAATGTGTACATAATAAAATAGATTGGATATTGGTTGACAGGGAGATTTTTCAAGGATAGAATCAGTAACAATATTTCCACTGACCTCCACCTCCTTCATTGAAGAAGTCCTGAAAGAGTCAGTGTCAGGGCTAGTTTTGTTTAATTTATTTTTCTCCAGTTTCCCAAAAGAAGTGAAATGTGGGTCATCAGTTTACCGATGATTCTAAGATAGGGTCAGTTGTGAAATCAGTTAAATAACATGCAAGGATCTAGACGAACTTAGATAACCTTTACTTATGGTTTAGGACTAACTTTATTGAATTTAGTGTTGACAAAACAAAAGTTATTCATTTTGGAAACAATAATCACTTTTATCAATATGTCTTAAATGATACATTTCTCAGTGGTGAGTGTAAGATTAGAAATGTTTGGAGTTATTGTGGATAGTAGATTTAATTATGCAGACAACTAAAGTACAATAACTAGGAAATTATATTCTGCACTAAAAATATTTAACATTGTATTATCAGCAGGGCTGATCCACGGTGGTGGTGCTGTGGTAGCATTGTCGCCTCACAGTAAGACGCTGTCTGGTTCGATTCTCAACTAGAGCGTCTTCTGCGTGGAGACATGCATGAATGGGCGTACCTTCATTGAAGGTTATGCATCAGAGCTGGCAACTCGGCACGTAAAAATCAACTACCACTCATTAGTGGACCGGAGTTTCGCTGTGGCCACCCCTAACTGGGAAACGCCAAAAGACACAACAACAACAACAACAATTACCAGCAGGGCTGAAAAAGTCCTTTACCTACTCTACAAAGTGATAGTGAGACTCTACATTAATACGGAGCTTCAGTATGTAAGTATAATATAACCCAGTTCATGAGACTGGAAAAAATACAGAAATATTTCACAAGGCATTTTAGCAAGGTTAAACACTGGAGATATGGAGCTTGACTGATAGAGGTGTCCATATACTCCACTAATTATAGGTAATTAGGAGTGATTTCATCTTAACTTACAATGTCTGATACGTACTTCATTTACAGCTACCTCAGGGACTGAATTTAGATCTAACCAGTGTGGAACAAGGAATTCTGTTTTATAGGTTAAGTATCCAATTTGTAGAACTGGTTTTGGTACAGAAATTTTCATATGAGAGCAGTTATTATATGGAATAACAGTCCAAAACTGTCCACCACGAGGTAAGGTACAAAAACAAACAACAAAACTATAGTACCAATGGAGTCAGGAAGAACTGGAAATGAATCTTCAGTGTAGAATATTTAATAAATCCTTGTAAACTGTTGCAGCAAAAATCCATGACAGCGAAAAAAACATTTATATCACAACATAAATTAAGCGCTTTCGTCCGCTAATGCAGTGTTCACTAATCGAACTTCATCAGAATTATACAATGGATAATTCAAACATACACTAGATGTGAAATAACATTCTAAAATTCTGAAGTTCCAAAAAATTGTACTGGTAGGAGAGGAAACTACTACTCCTATCTGATCCATTTGAGAATGCGTCTCACATTAAGATTCCCATTAAGGCCAGGGGGCGTGTCAGCCTGAAGTCTAATCTGCCATCTAAGCTCTTTTACTTCAAGTAAAGGATTGCAGTCTCCATAAGGTAATGACACATAATCAAGTACTAGGCAGTGGCGGCTGGTGACTTCAAATCAAAGGGGGGCTGCAGGAGACAGCTGAATGGGTGGGGTCAATGGGAAGGGGTGTGGACAACTAGAAAGGGGAGGAGCTATGCTCAAAACCACAAAAACTAAATATACTGCCCTGGGTGCCAAACCATCATTATGAGAGTCCAATCAAGACAAAATGAAGTGTAGAAGAATAAAAATATTTCAATGCATTGGCTGCATGACATATCTAGATGAAAACAAAAAAGGTTGTGAGGCATGAAAAAATAAATAGCTTTTTTTTAAATACATTAATGGAATGCCAGTCAAAATCAAGTATAAGAAAAACAAGCAGCACTCAACTCAAACCACTTCTTGCACTGCAGTTCTAATTATAATTTATATTCAGCTTTATTAAAGTACCAAGTAACATGCTGAAAGTAGAAATCTCTGATACCCCCACTTGTAAAAATGTTCCTTATCCAAAAAAAAGACCTGCTGCCTGACATCTACTTGTTTCATGGGGAAAACATGATCAAAGTAAAAAATGAAAAGCAAACAAGAAATAAGCTCAAGATACATTGCTTAAAAGGATTACTGTACAGGTTATGGACCACACTAAAAGGATTACTGTACAGGTTATGGACCACACGATTGGCATTCTGTTTACGGGTAAAGCCTGCAGACATGACTGGAAGTCTCCAAGTGTAATGAGACTCTTAAAATAATGTAATCCTGTCCTTTATTACAAATACTGGCAAATGCATTTCAATACCCAAGGCTTATACATTATCTAGTTAAGTATTCTCTACATGGCAACAGAAAGGCTTTCAATGTTGGCAATTCTTTAACGGTATGCTTATTAAAGCTTACTTGCATCTTGCAATCTCAGCCAAGCTTACCTAATGGTCATTAAAGTATTGCTGCTTAAACACAGAGCAACACGCACTTTGAGTAATAAGCATAAATCAACAGTACAAAAAATATGACAGAAACCAGACCATTCTGTAAAAATCAAGGACAGATGAAAAGCTACTCTAGTACTTGTGTCTACCTTGGATGGGGGGGATACTCTGCACATTTACACTGCATAACTACTCCTTGCCTTGCTTTGACACATCCAGAGTCACTACATGGGGGAGTGGGGTGCAACAAGTATGTCACAGTTTGAAATGTCTCTGGCTGACTTGTGATGGCCCTGACACATCTGTCATACCTCTCAACCTCAGAGCAAGAAATCTGGACAAAGCCATACAAAGAAATGGGACAAAGGCCCAAAAATAAGGAAAATTTTTAAAATATTGCTCTTATAAACTTAGAAAGATAATAGAGGTCTTGCATTAGTATGAATTTTCTGAATGGTATGAAATCTGAAACTCAAATGTCTGTCATTATTTTCTAACTTCAGTCTTTAATGATTTGTCACTAATTTGCCAAAAAAACACAATTTTATGAAAGACGGACCAAAAATGTGATGTAAAAATATAAAATAGCAACACAATACAGCTGGGAACCTGTCAAAGAAGGGATACTTTAATATTAGTACTGCTAACTTGAGCAGCTGGCAAAATAAAAGAATCTACATGCATTTCTGAAATAAAAGTAATCTAACTGATTATTACAGTTATTTCTTAATTATAAACCCTCCATGTTTTCTCCCAAAATTGCTATTTTGCAGAGGGATCATTAGGGGAAGAGCAACATTTTGAGCCAAAATCAGGGACAGTTGAGAGGTTTGGCTATGTCTAATTCTATAAAGCAATGTATTTGCATGTACCTCTCAACCTGTTAATGCAATAAATCTGGACAAGGCCAAATATATTGGGGGAACATATAAACAGTACTAAAAATTGCTCTTGTATAAACTGAGACAGTTGATAGAACAGGTCTTACTTTAGCATGCATTTTTCTGAAGGTTATGAAGTCTGAAACTCAGTGTGTCATTATTTAGTGACTTAATTCCTAAATGATTTGCCAGAAAACCACAAATTTTATGAGGAACAAACCAAAAATAAAAAGCAAAAAAATCTATTCATTCTTTGAAAATCTGGACAGTTGGGAGGTATGGTTCAGCTGGGGCTGCCTAAGTTTTCTGCTCTTCCGCCTCACAAAACCATGGTCGAATGGAGCCTCCCCCTGCAGCCATTCCAATGATCCATTACTTGGCTATTCCACTCCATTTACCATAAAAACTAATGTGCATACTGTTTTACTTCTATGATGATTTGAACTTCATTTGAAAGTTTTATATTGCATTTTACAGCACAAACACTAAGACATCTGCTAAACAAACTTAGCATTAAAACTTCTCTGGCCTTGAAACTCACATTCATTGAAATAGCATTGAAACCCACATTCAAAGAAAATACATTTTACCCGTGGCAGATAAAGATTAATTATGGGCTGTTTTCAAATCATAGGCCCCTTGCATATGAAACATACATGTGCTCTTTGATACACATTCCTATTGCTTTGAACATTTTTCCAGTAAACAATGAAACAAAACGCATTCACCAATAATGACAAAACTGCCCAATTCAGAACATCTTTCCAGTAAATAATGAAACAAAATGCATGCACCCATAATGACAAAACTGCCCAATTCAGAACATTTCCATCATAAAAGTCTCCTCAAACTTCTACAGTCCACCATTATCAGTAAATATGCCCAATTCTACAGTCCACCATTATCAGTGAATATGCACAATCTCTGAAGTAGTAAAAAAGGCATCTAAATAATTCCATGTTAAATAAATTTGCAATGAAGAGGTTGCTGCTAGCAATCACCTTTATATTTCATGGTTTCATCGAAAAATAAAGTGTCTGATGCCCCTGAGGAATAAATTGCCTAAATTACATTAAAAATAAGCTAGTAATATTGCAATAGGAAATGGATGGCAAACTGATAACAGGCTCATAGTTAGTATCTTAACTTTCAGTACGGCAGCATTCACCCCTTATGGGAGTAGAAGCAACAACCATCTGCATCAAAAGCAAGTACACAACCTGTTGTGCGATTAGCAATGCGAGCTGACTTAGCATAATCAGCACTAAACTTCTCTTCGCCTGCAGCTCTCAGCTCCTTGTAAAATCTACTCAATACTCAACTGCATCTCAACTTCGCAGCACAAGAAATCTGGAAAAAGCCAAATTTATTGGGGTGGGTCAAAAGGGCAAAAACCAGGGACATATTAAACATTGCTTGTATAATCTTGGAAAGCTGCTAGAATAAAATGCTGTGTTAACACCATACATTTTACTGCCAAGGTCCCTGTGCAAAAGAGTCAGAACAACATACCACTATGCCAAATCACCTGCTTTGTGAAAGAAAAATGTTGTGTTACCACCATATATTTTACTGACAAGGTCCCTGTGCAAAACAGTCAGAGCAACATACCACTACACCAAATCAGCTGCTTTGTGAAAGAGAGGAAGACTGAAACTTATATGGCTATCATTTAATGAATTCAGTTCTCACCATAGCTGTCAACCTCTTAGCACAAAACACCTGGACAAACCCAGTAATGAGGGAATACAGCCCTCAAACATATTCAGTAAATTCAGTTCTTGCCATAGCTATCAACCTTATCACAAAAAACCTGGACAAAGCCAATAACAGGGTAATACAGTCCCAAAAATAAGGACAAATTTCAAATAGTCATCTTATAAACTTAGAAAATTGCTATAATAAAAGGTTGTGTAACTATATTCTTATTGCTAGAATAAAAAGTTGTTTTACTATGTATTTTCTGAAGAATATGAAGTCTGAAATTCAAATGCCTCTCAATTTTACTTCTGATGGAACAAAAACAATTTTCAGCAGAGGCCCAGGGAGAAATACTGTAGACACGTCTTTGTAAAATGGCAGGACAACAGAGCAAATCCACACAAACACACGGATGAGATGCAGACTCCACACAGAAGGCACCCCAGCCAAGAATCAAACCAGAAACCCTATAGCTGTGAGGCAACAATACTGCCACTGCACCATCAAATATGTAAGGAATTAAACATTCAGAAACCTGAAGTCTGAAATTAAAATGCCTGTCAATTTTATTTAACATTTGTTAATCAGGACAGTCTGACTTGGAACAAAAAAACAATTTTCAGCAGAGGCCCAGGAAGAAATAATGCAGACATGTCTTTGTAACATGGGAGGACACAAAAGCAAACCCACACAAACACAGGGAGAAGATACAGACCCCACAAAGACAGCACCCCAGCCAAGAATCAAACCTGAGAACCTGCAGCTGCGAGGCATCAATGCTACCAGTGCACCATCAAATATCAAGCATTGCAACATTTACAAACCACAGATATTATGAGGAACAGATCAGATCAAATATGAGGCAAAAATCTGCAATTGTTTTTTCAAATGGTGGTGGGTAGGGAATTCAGGTCTTTAACACCTGCATACAAGGTACAGGGTTCAAGCCTGAGGTATTCCCTACCACACCACCATGAGTCTAACCACCAGTATATTGCACCTGGGGCATTTTCACACACACACACACACACACACACCCTGTAGCAAACCACCATACATCCCTGATCTTCCCCCGACGAGACTGCAGCAAATTCCAGACTACTGCGTAGACTTCTGGGAGCTCCGTTCTTCATGTTTCCCAGTCAGAACTGCTGCTAAGACAATCTGTGCATGCTCCGTGTGCATGCGCGAAAGTCCACGAATTTTTTAATCTTTTTATTTCTTTATTTTACAGTTGAGGGGGCTGCAGTCCGGCAGTCCAATAGCATGGGCCGCCCCTGGTACTAGGAACAAAAATCTGCTTCATTGGGAGCTAGAAAGTGTGTGTCTAGCCAAAGCATTTTTCCAGTCACCTTTCCTTAGAGCCTGACGGTGTTCCTTAATGCGATCACTAAGTTTTCTAATAGTTTTGCCTACATAGAAAGTAGAGCATTCATCACACACTCCCAGGTAGACAACGTTAGTGCTATTACAATCAAAGGAATCACTAAACTGCATCAGAAACTTGGGATTGGGAAGTTGGAAACTAGCACCCACAGCAATAAAAGGGCAGCAAACACATTTGCCACAGTTGTACATCCCTGTTATTTGAAGAGGGCAACTAAGAAGAGAAGGGGATGTTTTTTTCAAAAAATTCTTCAAAGACCTAGTTCTCTTGTAACTAAAACTAGGGGTGTCACCCAATACCCTGGACAATTCATGGCTACTCTTAATAATATCCCAATTCTTAGACAAAATGTTCCTAATGGGTTCTGCATCTAGAGAAATGGGAAGGGGAAATCTGGTAAGGTCATCAGCAGGAGCTGAAGACTTGGGAATGTAACCAAATTTAAGAATGGGAGGATATTTACTGTATCTAAATGAAGTAACTTCATTCAACACATCAGAAACCAGATTTTCAGGGTAATGTTTGTCAACAAAAAGTTGTTTCAGAAACTGACTTTCATTAGAAAAAACATCATCATCACTCACAATGCGACTAAGACGTACAAACTGCCCCTTGACTATGTTCCTTTTCATAAAGGGAGGATGTTGGCTCGAAAAATCAAAGTAGTTGTTACAAAAAGTGCTTTTCCTATGGATGTTGGAAGAGAATCTATAAGTAAGGGGATCTAAGGCTAATGTAATGTCCAAAAAATTTACTACATTCCCTTTCCCAGAGACAGTAAAATCCAAAAATTGTATACTCTGGCTCACCTGATCAAGAAAACAATCTAGTTCCATAAGAGACCCTTTCCACAAGAAAAAAAATATCATCAATAAAACGCTTGTAATTACTGATGAACTTGAAACCCTCTAGCTTAGATAAAATGTCAGCTTCCCAAGCACAGAGTACTAGATTGGCATATGCTGGAGCTACCTTAGCTCCCATGGCTATTCCTTGAAGTTGCTGGTATAAGATACCATTAAACATGAAAATATTATTATCCAAAACCAGCTTAAGCAAAGTGGTGAAAGTAATAACTCTGTGAGGGGGAGTAGAAGTATGCTTGACAAGATAATTGGTCACATTTTCCAACCCTTCATGATGAGGAATGCTGGGGTATAAAGCTACCACATCCAAAGTAACTAGTGTGCATTGTCCATCAAGAGGTGGGCACCTGTAGATTTCATCTAAAAATACCCAAGAGTCCTGTAGGTAAAACTGAGAATCCTGAACTAAAGGATTAAGGAAAAAATCCAACAAGGCTGAAATATATTCCGTTTTGGTTTTCCCAGATGCCACAATGTGCCTAAGAGGGGGATCTGTAGGGTTTTTATGGGTTTTCGGTATACCAGAAAATCTGCCCACCTGTGGTGATTTAACTTCCATGTAATCCATTTACAGCTCAGAAATACTACCTTCCTGATATAGTCTGGCTAAGGTATTATCAATCCTCAAAAAACTGTTGGAAACAAAATCAGGGGAAACTATTTTGTATTTCTCAGTGTTAGCTAATATAGCTTCCATCTTACTGTTATAACATTTAGTTTCCATAATAACAATCCCCGCTCCCTTGTCAGCTTTAAGGATTTTAATGTCAGGATTCACACTGAGGCTATCAACTGCTGCCCTCTCTTCCTTAGTTAAATTATGCCATTTAAAAGGAGTTTTACTGCTTAAAGTAGCTCTTATTTCTCTCTCACAAACCTTTGAAAAAATATTCAAAGCTGGATTAAGAGGGGGATCAAACGTGCACTTCCTTTTTAAAGGCGACACTGGACTAACTTCTGAGTCAGTACTATCACTGTCTGTAGATGTAGAACCAGAATCACAATCAATAGCATCAATAGGCAACCCACCAGAGTTAGCTACAATACCCAAACTAGTAACTTCATCAACATCAGTACCATCGATAAAAGCATTAAAATTCTTGTTTTTTGTGCCCTGTTTTAAGTTAAGTTTTCTGCAAAAAAGCTTAAGATCAATTAAAACATTAGTAACAGAAGCCCTTTGTGAGGGAATGAAGTTCAAGCCTTTGCGTAAACAGTTTAAACAGTGTTCATCAAGAGTAATGTCTGTAAGATTAAAAATGTCTTGGGTGTGTACAAGGTCAGGAAACTGCTTGCTAGAAGCAGTTAAAAATGTCTCTGTCCTCTTGCTCTGCTTCTGCCTCTCCCTCTCACTCTGCCTCGACTCCTTCCTCTGGAAAAAATCATAGGACTCTGTCTGGTCATGGGGCTGAACAATAAAAAATGATCAGCACTAGTGGAAGCAATGGGATCAACATTGTCTATATGTTTGAACTGCCCCCTGGCCTTAATGGGAATCTTAATGTGAGACGCATTCTCAAATGGATCAGATAGGAGTGGTAGTTCCCTCTCCTACCAGTACAATTTTCTGGAACTTCAGAATTTTAGAATGTTATTTCACATCTAGTTGCTTGCTGCAGCCCTCAGTGGGCATCATCTGTGACTGTTTCATTCTGTGGGGATGTATTTTAACATTGCTGAAGGTAAAGAAAGAAACAAAAGGCTTGGTGATGATAATTTATTTGTGGAAATGTCAAATATCTGCCAATCAAAAAATGACAGTTGCTCAAATTTTAGGGTCTGTCAAGCAGGTTACTGGCATGGGTAAAATTCTTATTCTCCAAGGTGCAGTGACCTCAGTTTTGATAGTGTTAACAAAAGGAGTGCTGGGGTACACTCCTTTTTTAATTTGAGGGTGTTTCCCCTCTGTAAACTGAGTTCTCATTTCAGATTTATTTCAACAAAATGATAATGGATAACAATTGTGTCACAGTGCTGTTCCATACTTTTCAAAGTTCATCTTCAGCTTCTGATTTTTCTATTTTGCTATCCAGGATGGCAGCAGTAATAGTAGGGATATTAGTGTAAGTGAAATCGTGTGTCTAAAAGATTGTATGAGACATTGTACACATACTGTGAGATTACTGAGCCATACAGACATTCGATGATAGATTTTATTTTTATTTTTGATTTAACTGTAGACTTTTTAGCAGACACTAAAAATGCACTACAATATGCCACCTTGAACTAGATCTATACACATTTTCTGATTATTCCTTCAACGCATATATATTTGCTCTTAGATTCTTAGGCGTTTACTAGGCTAACAACCACTTAGGCTCTTAAAAGTCTAGTCCTGCAGCCCAAATGCGACTCACAAATTTGATTTATATTTGATTTAGAGGAGATGATTTACTGATAGCATCTATCCATCAGAGACATAGGAGCCAAACTAGGGGTGAATTTTCATTTACCCATCCATTGGTCCAAGTTGGAGTTAAATAGGGATAGGGAGGAATTCTGCTTCACATGGATGAGGAGTCTATTCCAGAGAATGGGAATTCTCTGATAAACATATCTGCCTCCCCAACATGTCCTATTTATGTTGCAAGAAAAATGTAGGTCTTTTAATCGTGTCTATATTACAAGATCAAATGCTTAGGTGATTGAACAGCTAAACATCAAACTTGTAATATCAAACCCACAAACGTCAAATCGTGCAGGAAAACACATCAGTCGGCACTATTAGGTTTTACCTCATATCATGCATTCCGGCCCCAAAACCCGGACCACTCCACAAAAGGAGGGGGTGTATCCATATTCATAAAGGATACTCACACCTCCAGGTTGGTGGCAACGCATGAAGCTTCGGAAACCATCCAGGTGCAACTAACCATAGGCAAAACTGCTCTACAAATTGTAGCATGCTACAGGCCACCCTCTCAAACTCAGGAACCCCACACAGCCTTCCTGAAGACACTGGAGGGTATAAATGTATCTCCAAACACCATCATATTGGGTGACTTCAACTACCCGAATATAGACTGGGAACATTACTCAAGCCCTAACTTTCTAGCCCAATGGTTCCTGGAGTTCATAAATTCAAATGCCATGGAACAGCTAGTCACTGTTCCCACGAGAGGAGAAAATATACTAGATCTCATTGTCACAAACATGGGGACAAAATGCTCCACACCGGAAGTATATCCCTCATTGGTGAGATCTGATCATAAACTAATCTCACTGGAAATCCACAAACCCCCCCCCCCCCAAACAAAAAAGACCATAGTGAAGAACTTCTCTAAAACAAACTTCACACTACTCAAGACTGGTGTGGTATCCTTCAAGGCCCCTGAGTCAGAGGAAACCACAACCCAAGCTGCGGAAGCCCTTACAAATGCCTTCTATGAACACCTCCAGGACTGCATGGATCAGGCAATCCCAAATAAAACCAAGACTCTTTCCACAAAGGGCAAACGTCCAGTCTGGTGGACCCCAGCCATTAACAAACTTTACAATAAGAGGAGAAAGCTATTACATGATAGAACAAAATCCATAAAAGGGAAGTCACCCTGATCATTATTAGTAAAAAATACGAGCACTCATAAAATCAACTAAGGCCAATTTTGAGAGAAAAATTGCCATGGATTCAAAGGACAATCATAAGGCCTTTTTCAGCTATGTTAGGAACCTGGGTGAAAACTCACAGATATGCTCAGAATTAGTCCAAAATGATACAAAAATCACTGAATCCACAGACATTGCCAACATACTGGCAGACAGGTTCAGTGCAAACTTCACCCCCCCTCCCCTAAAGGAGAGATAACTATCCCAGCCGAGTGTAGCCTCCCGGACATCTCAAATGCGCAGGTGAAAGCTGCTCTCTCTAAAGCTAAAAACACAGCATCAATGGGACCGGATGGTGTCCCCGGCTGTGTGCTACACGAGCTAAATGAGGAATTAAACCCGCACATAAGGCAGCTGTTTAATCTCAGCCTTACCACAGGATACGTGCCCAAGGAGTGGCGTGACGGCAACTGTGGTCCCACTCCACAAAGGTGGCGCCTCACGGACCCTGGTAATTACCGCCCCATACGCTTAACAAGTCTAGTCTGCAAAGCTATGGAGAGGATCATAATGGAGCTCATAAACAAAGATATAGGGGACTTGCAGACATTGGACCCGACCCAGTTTGGCTTTGTCAAGGGAAGATCATGCCTTTTGAACTTGGTCGACTTCTTGAAATAGTCACCAAGGCCATTGATGAGGAAAGGCAGTCCATACAGCCTACCTTGACCTTGCAAAGGCTTCGACACAATACCCCACTCGGTATTGTAGAAAAACTTACCAGCTTAAATGTAAACCCATATGTCACAAGATGGGTTGCAAACTGGCTTAAGGACAGAACCCACAGGGTTAGAGTTGCTGGCGCTGTGTCAGACTCCAAGCCGGTCACAAGTGGTGTCCCACAGGGCTCGGTCCTTGGCCCCCTATTGTTTGGCATCTACTTCTCAGAAGTACAGGCCAACATGGGAGGACTTTGGCTGACAAAGTTTGCAGATGACTGCAAACTGGGCCATAGTGGAAAGTGCATCGGACACGGATATCCTTCAGAAGGGACTCACTGAAACAGATAGCTGGTGCCAGAGCCATGGCCTGAAGTTAAACGCCAAAAATGTATAGTCATACCCTTCGGGAAAAACAAGGTAACCCCAAGCTACCATATAGGTGGCAATCCACTAAGCACAGAAGAGGTTATCAGGGACCTGGGGACCCAGGTTGACAGTGGCCTTTTTTTGACACTCACATTGCTAAAGTGGTTAGAAAGACCTTCTACATTGCCCACCTGATCATGAAGGGATTCACATCTAGATCTAGTGAGGTCATTGTTCCCTGTACTCTTCACTTATCAGACCAATGATCGAGTACAATGCCCCATTCGGGATGTATCTCACCTGACATCTGCAGCAATTGGAGAGACCCCAAAAGTTCCTCACCAAAAGGATAAAGGGACTCCAAAATCTGTCATATGCTGCCAGATTGAAGAAACTCCAGCTCTATTCAGTCGCATACCGCCTGCTCAGAGGTGACATGTGCCTGACATACAAGGCCATGTCCAACCCGAATTAATGGACATGCTCCACCTCAAAAATCCAAATCCACCAAAACCACTAGAGCAAGCGACTTAAACCTTAGCACGGATATAAATAGGACGTGCTGGAGGGATAGATTTATCACTCAGAGACTCCCTATGCTGTGGAATAAAATCCCGGTCCATGTGAGGCAGAGCACCTCGCTGACTCTGTTCAAGAGAAATCTAGACCTGTGGATGGGAGATCGTAGGTTTACCCCGGGAATCATCTCTGGGTCACTGCTGGACAGAGGCACAACAAACTAATGGGCACAGTATTTTTTCATATAAGGGGTGGCGTAAGCCACAATAATTTGGGCTAGGCTTATAAATGCCTTAGGGCAGATAGCCTAGTATAAACCTATGAACCTATGGAGAAAAAAACTTTACACCCAAACTAATTGGAGGGCTTTGCCGCCCACACCGGCTGTGCTCCCCACACCCCACCTAGCTAAATATACCAACTTCAAGATCACTCTACAGTAGACAAAACAGCAAAATCTGGCAAATGGCCAGGGGAAATCTTTCCCTGCATTAAATCGGCCATTCGTTGTTTTTTGCTTTCGATATTACAAGTTCAATGTTTAGGTGTTCGATCACCTAAGCATTCGATTTTGTAATAGAGACCCTTTTAATCTAGTAGTTCTGATGCTGTTTGTTTTGTGGATATGCAAAAGATTCATTAAAACAGAGTCCAGGGATGCCTTGTATGCCAGCCAAAGATCACTTCTCAGAAGTTTCTATGATACCGAATAAAGAGACACATCTTTGAAGCTTTCAGGTACACACCAAAGTGGGAATTATACTCTATGAATGTGCTGATGAGGACCAATTACAGTGGCATGATGATCTCTCTAGACCTAGATGTCATGCCCTTGCTTATAAGTTGACTAACATAGAAGAATTTTCTTACTACCTTGTTGGTTAAAGGGTAGGTTAGTATCTACATGAATTACCAGATCTCCATTTAATGAATCAATATTTAAAGATGTTTAATTGATGACATAGTTAAACAGGATAGCAGTCTTCCCAAAAGGTACCATAATGCATGTCTTAGTACTGAGTGTTAAGCCATAGCTTTGGTACCAAGAATTTATCTGTATTAGACTTTTCTGAAGGGTGTTCACATCTTGGGTGGATTTAATGACTGCTCCCATTTTACACTCATCTGCAAACATGGTTAGCCAGAGGCTTTTGACATTGGTTTTGACATCTGAGAAGTAGATGCCAAAGCAGTGTGGGCTGAGCACAAAGCCCTGGGGGAACTCCACTGGTGACCAGCCTCTATGTGGAGGAGACATCACCGATTCTAATCCCATGAGTCCTGTCAGAGACCCAGCTAGCTATCCAGCTTGTTATAAAGGGGTTCTCCCAAATTCTTTAAGTTTGTTGACAATGTTCATGTGGGATATTTTATCAAATGCCTCAGCCAGATCTAGGAAGGCAGTAAGCAGTTGTCCCCTCATCCATTGCCTTAGTGACCTTTTCAAAGAAGTGCACCGGATTCAGGTAGCATGACCTTTGACAAAGCCAAACCGGCATGAATCCAGTGTCTGGAGGTCCATTATGTCCTTGTTCAAAATTCCCATGGTAATTCTTTCCATGGCTTTACAAATAAGACTAGTCAGATTAATGGGTCTGTAATTTCCAGGATCTGTTGAAGGTCCTCCCGTACGAAGGGGGATGACCATCGCAGCCCTCCAGTCACAAGGTACAATGCCTGTTTTAAAACTATAGTTAAATAATGACTCCAGGGTTCCTGATAAGTCATATTTTAAACTATACAGGAGACATCCTGGGATGTTAAGGGGGTCCCATTGAAGCCAAATTCTTGGCTTTAGTGTGTGTAGCCAATAAATGCTCCCTAGTTATAGTTGGAGGGGTTATGTTTGAGCTTAGTTTTAGGAGGATGTTTGGGGGTGAGAGGAGGGTAAAGTAGGAACTGAATTTGTCTGCAAACACCTTCACAATATAGACAGGCTCATTGAATGTGGCACCTTTAACCATTAACATTGTTGTGTGCTTCCCTTGAGGTTTCTGACATAGCTGTAGAAGACCTTAAGGTTATCTTTTACCTGGGAGGATATGTTAACCTCAAAGTTGAATTGCTTGACATAATTACATAATTACCCCTCTTAGTTGCCTATTTACTTTGATGAGAGTGTTTTTATCTTTATGGGAATTACCCTTCCTGTATTTTTGCCATATTTTTTTTCCTTTTGTTGTGTATCGTTTAATTTGGGATCCTCCAGGATGGTTTGTTTCTGGGGCTAGTTCTGGACTTACTTCTGGTAGGTACAGCAGCCTCTATGTAGCCATTGACATGGTTGTACAGAGTTTCTGAGAGCAGCTCAGTACAGGCTTGTGTGTTTTATGGGGTTTGGAGAGGGACTGAGTTTTGATAAACCATCATTATTAAGAGATAATTTGACTTGGAATACTCCCTAACTGTTACTAGTCTTAATGGAATTACAGAATTGATTTTGATTTCAAAGAAGACAGTTTTATGGACAGGCCTTACCAGGGAGGATGGAGACACCAAGTAGCGGTGCAGCATTATCCCATATTTGTGAGAATGAGGTACAGAATGCTGGAGCATCTAGTGGGAGTATTCACAATTTGGTCATGGGTGTTTGTATTTACAAAGTCCAGGAATCTCTGTGCTTGTAGATTTGAGGCTGTGTAGGGATTATCTATCCATAGAGAGGTAATTAAAGTCTCCCATGAGTAGGGTGTTAGGTTGGATAGTAAGTATCCCCAGTAAGTCCAAGTATGCATTGTGAGCTTCTTGGGACATGGAGGGTGACCTGTAGTTGGATAGTATATGGTATGGGATTTTGTTTACGTTGATCTGCACATGGATGTACTCCAGCATGTCAAACTGTTTGATGACCCTGGAGATGCGCTTGTTACTGATGTATATCAAGACACTTCCACCTTTAGCCCTTGTGTGTGCAGCTACTGGTTTAAAACTGTTGAAGGCACTACAACCTTGCACTGCTGGAGTACTCTTTTCCACTTTAAAGCATGGCTCAGTAACTGCTCAGATCCCTATATTGTGAAGAGGAATTGTAGGGAGTGTAGTTTTTCTATTTAGGCTCTTTAGATTGACCAGTAACACCTTCATGTTCTGTTAAGCTGATTTTGTCAGTAGGTTTATCAACTTCATTTTCCCTAAAAAAGGCACAATGGAGTCAAACAAAGCCTTAGCCAGTTTTTGAAAACCTAGAAGGGAAAGGTGCAGACCATCCTTGGCAAAGCAATGTGATCTGTTGACCATGTGCTCCCAAGCTAAAAAATATTGAATCTCCTTAGACTGACACCAAAATGACAGCCAGTTGTTGAAATTATACATTTTTTGCTCATATTGTGGCATCATCCTTGGTGATGGTAATATGCTGCTCTGTGCCAGATTCATACTAGCCTTTGGCACATAGTCTGAACGCTCCTTAATGTCTGTGTTCATATAGTCCAGTGAGGTACATCTCAGATCATTTAGACCTACATAAGCTATGATGGAGTTATTGTGGTACCTGGGGCATAATGACATAAGTGCATGTGTGACTTGACAGATCCTGGTTCCAGATAATCAACTAAGCATTATCTTCCCCTTGTTCTGCATGGTAAGAGGGGCATCAATTTATCCTACAATGGAGTCCTCAATGACCAGAGTCCTGGGAAGTGTATTCATTTGCCTTAGGAACTCAGTGTTTGGAGCTCAATTGAGAGTGACAGTATGTGTGGAGTTCAGTGTTTTTTGTTTCTTGTTTTTTTTTTTTTTTTGAGTGCCTTTGTCTTGCTGAGGCACATGTTTGACAGCAGGTGGTCTAGGCAAACTTTGCTATTTAGGAAGATTTCTTTTGAGTGCCTTTGCATACGTTAGTCTATGTGTGGTTGCATACTATGTGAGGTGGGTGTTGTGTGTGTGGTCTCGATAACTTGATGTGGACTTGTATGCAGGAGTTTAGCCTTCAATGTCATTGTGTAATTACATCTCTCACACACATGTTCAAAATTCCCATGGTAATTCTTTCCATGGCTTTACAAATAAGACTAGTCAGATTAATGGGTCTGTAATTTCCAGGATCTGTTGAAGGTCCTCCCGTACGAAGGGGGATGACCATCGCAGCCCTCCAGTCACAAGGTACAATGCCTGTTTTAAAACTATAGTTAAATAATGACTCCAGGGTTCCTGATAAGTCATATTTTAAACTATACAGGAGACATCCTGGGATGTTAAGGGGGTCCCATTGAAGCCAAATTCTTGGCTTTAGTGTGTGTAGCCAATAAATGCTCCCTAGTTATAGTTGGAGGGGTTATGTTTGAGCTTAGTTTTAGGAGGATGTTTGGGGGTGAGAGGAGGGTAAAGTAGGAACTGAATTTGTCTGCAAACACCTTCACAATATAGACAGGCTCATTGAATGTGGCACCTTTAACCATTAACATTGTTGTGTGCTTCCCTTGAGGTTTCTGACATAGCTGTAGAAGACCTTAAGGTTATCTTTTACCTGGGAGGATATGTTAACCTCAAAGTTGAATTGCTTGACATAATTACATAATTACCCCTCTTAGTTGCCTATTTACTTTGATGAGAGTGTTTTTATCTTTATGGGAATTACCCTTCCTGTATTTTTGCCATATTTTTTTTCCTTTTGTTGTGTATCGTTTAATTTGGGATCCTCCAGGATGGTTTGTTTCTGGGGCTAGTTCTGGACTTACTTCTGGTAGGTACAGCAGCCTCTATGTAGCCATTGACATGGTTGTACAGAGTTTCTGAGAGCAGCTCAGTACAGGCTTGTGTGTTTTATGGGGTTTGGAGAGGGACTGAGTTTTGATAAACCATCATTATTAAGAGATAATTTGACTTGGAATACTCCCTAACTGTTACTAGTCTTAATGGAATTACAGAATTGATTTTGATTTCAAAGAAGACAGTTTTATGGACAGGCCTTACCAGGGAGGATGGAGACACCAAGTAGCGGTGCAGCATTATCCCATATTTGTGAGAATGAGGTACAGAATGCTGGAGCATCTAGTGGGAGTATTCACAATTTGGTCATGGGTGTTTGTATTTACAAAGTCCAGGAATCTCTGTGCTTGTAGATTTGAGGCTGTGTAGGGATTATCTATCCATAGAGAGGTAATTAAAGTCTCCCATGAGTAGGGTGTTAGGTTGGATAGTAAGTATCCCCAGTAAGTCCAAGTATGCATTGTGAGCTTCTTGGGACATGGAGGGTGACCTGTAGTTGGATAGTATATGGTATGGGATTTTGTTTATGTTGATCTGCACATGGATGTACTCCAGCATGTCAAACTGTTTGATGACCCTGGAGATGCGCTTGTTATTGATGTATATCAAGACACTTCCACCTTTAGCCCTTGTGTGTGCAGCTACTGGTTTAAAACTGTTGAAGGCACTACAACCTTGCACTGCTGGAGTACTCTTTTCCACTTTAAAGCATGGCTCAGTAACTGCTCAGATCCCTATATTGTGAAGAGGAATTGTAGGGAGTGTAGTTTTTCTATTTAGGCTCTTTAGATTGACCAGTAACACCTTCATGTTCTGTTAAGCTGATTTTGTCAGTAGGTTTATCAACTTCATTTTCCCTAAAAAAGGCACAATGGAGTCAAACAAAGCCTTAGCCAGTTTTTGAAAACCTAGAAGGGAAAGGTGCAGACCATCCTTGGCAAAGCAATGTGATCTGTTGACCATGTGCTCCCAAGCTAAAAAATATTGAATCTCCTTAGACTGACACCAAAATGACAGCCAGTTGTTGAAATTATACATTTTTTGCTCATATTGTGGCATCATCCTTGGTGATGGTAATATGCTGCTCTGTGCCAGATTCATACTAGCCTTTGACACATAGTCTGAACGCTCCTTAATGTCTGTGTTCATATAGTCCAGTGAGGTACATCTCAGATCATTTAGACCTACATAAGCTATGATGGAGTTATTGTGGTACCTGGGGCATAATGACATAAGTGCATGTGTGACTTGACAGATCCTGGTTCCAGATAATCAACTAAGCATTATCTTCCCCTTGTTCTGCATGGTAAGAGGGGCATCAATTTATCCTACAATGGAGTCCTCAATGACCAGAGTCCTGGGAAGTGTATTCATTTGCCTTAGGAACTCAGTGTTTGGAGCTCAATTGAGAGTGACAGTATGTGTGGAGTTCAGTGTTTTTTGTTTCTTGTTTTTTTTTTTTTTTTTGAGTGCCTTTGTCTTGCTGAGGCACATGTTTGACAGCAGGTGGTCTAGGCAAACTTTGCTATTTAGGAAGATTTCTTTTGAGTGCCTTTGCATACGTTAGTCTATGTGTGGTTGCATACTATGTGAGGTGGGTGTTGTGTGTGTGGTCTCGATAACTTGATGTGGACTTGTATGCAGGAGTTTAGCCTTCAATGTCATTGTGTAATTACATCTCTCACATACTGTGTCTGATTCTAAACATGAGATAATTGCTACATTGTCTGAATATGCCCATGTCTACAAAGCTGGATAGAGAAGTTAGGAAATTGCATATCCATAATGTTCAGTCCTTTGATTTGTGAGCTACAAGGGGGTGGTGTATTAGGGTTAAAATGCTATTAAGGGTGCTTTGTTTGTGCAGAGTAATATTGGTGGTTTATTGGGGCAGATTAAGCTAAACAGTACTAAATTCTTCTAACTTTGTTTATAGAATACTGAATTTTACTAAATCTCAAGGTACTGCCTCTCAATGCCCAAATAGCCTAGGCTTGTTGGTGCATAAGGTATTTACACTATAATACTGCTTTACAGGTTACAGTTTTGTGGACCATTCATAGGTTCATAGGTAGGTACTAAGCTATCTGCCTGAAGGCATTTATAAGCCTAGCCGGAATGTGTTGGCTTTTGCCGCCCCCTTAGATTAGTTCCCTGTGCCTCTGCCCAGCAGAGCCATTGAAGTAATCCCTGAGGTAAACTTTATGTTTCCCATCCACTACTCAAGGATTTTCTTGAAGAGGGTTAGTGAGGAGCTCTGCCTAATGTAGATTGGGATCTTGTTCCAGAGCATGGGAAGTAACTGGGACAGGAATCTATCCCTACAGCATGTCCTGTTTATTGTTGTGGTGAGGTTTAGATCCATGGGGCATGTGGCTCGAGGGGATATGGTTTTCTTTAGATGGAGCATGTCCATCAATTCAGAGTTGGACATGGCCTTTTATGTCTGGCAGAGATCACCTCTGAGTAGGCGGTATGCAAATGAGTACAGTTGGAGTTTCTTCAGTCGAGCTGCATAAGGCATCTGCTTAAGGCCAGTGATCCTCTTGGTGAGGAACTTCTGTGGTCTTTCCAGTTGTTGCAGGTGTCTTGTAAGGTATATCTCAAATGGGGCATTGTACTCTATGATGGATCTGATGAGTGATGCGTAGAGGGGCCAATGACCTCTTTCAATCTGGATGCAAACCCTTTTGTGATTAGGTGGGCCACATAGAAGGATTTTCTAACCACTTTGGCAATGTGATTATCAAAGGAGAGGTTACTATCTACTTGGGTCCCCAGATCCCTTATTACATCTTCTGTATTTAGGGGGCTACCACCTATGAGGTGGTTTGTGGGTACTTTGTTTTTTCCAAAGGGGATGACTATGCACTTTTTGGCATTTAGCTTGAGACCATGGTTTTGACACCAGGTATCTGTCTCAGTGAGACCCATTTGGAGGATGACTGTGTCAGCCGGAGAGTCAGTTATAGCCCCTAGTTTGCAGTTGCCTGTGAACTTGGTGAGCCATAGTCCTCCTGTGCTTGCCTGTACCTCTGAGAAGTATATGCCGAACAGGAGGGGTCCTAGGACTGAGCCCTGGAGAACGCCACTTGTAACCGGTTTAGAGTCAGACCTAGCTCCTGCAACTCTTACCATGTGGGTTCTGTCCGTGAGCCAGTTGGCAACCCATCTCGTGTTGTAGGGGTTTATGTTTAGGCTGGTGAGTTTGTCTATAATACCTGAGTGGGGAATGGTGTTGAAGGCCTTTGCAAGGTCTAGGTAGGCTGTGTGGACCACCTTTCCCTCATCTATAGCCTTGGTAACTGCCTCAAAGAAGTCCACCAGGTTTAGGAGGCATGATCTGCCCTTAACAAAGCTGAACTGGGTTAGGACCAGTGTTTGGAGGTTTTCAATGTCTCTGTTAATGAGATCCATGATGATACGCTCCATAGCTTTGCAGACCAAGCTAGTCAGGCTTATTGGGCAATAGTTCCCAGGGTCCATTGTGGCTTCACCTTGGTGGAGTGGAATAACCGTTGCTGTGCACCACTCCATGGGCATGTAGCCTGTGGAGAGGCTGAGTTTGAACAGTGTGTTTAAGTGAGGGGTTAGTTCATCTTTGAGCTCGTGTAGGACGCAGCCTGGGACACCGTCCGGTCCCATTGATGCTGTGTTTTTTACTTTGGAGAGGGCTGTTTTAACCTGAGTGTCTGTTATTTCAGGGGCACTACATTCTTCTGGTATAGTTATGGGCCCTTTTGGGGGTGAGAGGAGGGTGAAGTTTGCACTGAACCTGTCTGCCGGGATGTTGGCTATATCGGTCGGTTCAGTGTATTTTGTGCCATTCTGCACTAACTCCGAGCAGATCTGAGAATTGCAACTTAGATTCTTGACATAGCTAAAGAATGCCTTGTGGTTATCTTTGGAGTCCAGTGCAATTTTTCTTTCGAAGCTAGCCTTGGATGATTTTATGAGGGAACGTAGTTTCTTGCTGATACTGATCAGGGATGTCTTCCCTTCATGGGATTTTACTCTTTTCTGTACTAGTTTCCTCCTTCTATTGTATAGCTTGTTTATGGCAGGGGTCTACCAGACTGGTTTCCTTTTCTTGGAGGAGTGAGTCTTGGTTTTGTTTGGGATAGCACAATGCATGCATTCTTGTAGGTGCCTGTAGAGTGCATTAGTAAAGGATTTTGCAGCTTGGGCAGCGTTATCCTTTAGCATGGGGGCTTTGAAACTTCCCACCTCGGTCTTAAATAACGTGAAGTTTGCTTTTGAAAAGTTTTTCACAGTGGTTTCTTTGATCGGGGGTGGTGGTGGAATGTGGATATCCAGAGTGATTAGTTTATGATCAGATCTAACCAGCGTGGGGTTGACCTCCGGTGTGGAACACCGGTCGTCCATGTTGGTGATGACCAGGTCCAATATGTTGTCACCTCTGGTGGGGGTGTTAACTAATTGATCCAGGGAGTTTAAGTTTATAAATTCTAGTAAATGTTGGGCCCGGGAGTTCGTACTTGAGTAGTTCTCCCAGTTAATGTCTGGATAATTGAAATCACCCAATATCAGGGTGTTTGGTAAGACCTTTATATTTCCCAGTGTTTCCAGGAATGCAGAGTGGGGGTTCTGGGACATGGTGGGTGATCTGTAGCAAGCTATAATTTGAATAGCAGTTTTGCCCTTTGTTAGTTGCATGTGGATGATCTCTGAAGCATCGTGCTGTGCCACTAACCTGGAGGTGTGGGTATCCTTGATAAATATGGATACTCCCCCACCTTTTGTATTTCAGCCCGTTTTTTGGTGGCCGAAATGTATGGTATTAGTTGTAGCCTGGTAGTGCTGGGGTGCTCTCTGGAGCCTTAAACCAAGTTTCTGTTACTGCACATATATTGATTTTCTCCATACTGAGGAGTGCCTCGACTGCGTGCATTTTGAGGTTTAGACTTCTGTCATTGAGCAGCATTACCCTCAGTTTTTTGTTACTTGTGTTTCTATAGGGAAAATTTGCCTTGTAGGCATTTGCTGCTATGCAGGGCACTGCTAACCCGCATAAATGTGCACATTTTATAACAGTGCAGAAAAAACACAGAAAACTAAGTAATGAGCCCTCTGGCCAATAAAATGACTACAACAATAGCCCTTTCCCCAACTCAGATAGACCAGGAAAACATCTCCTGCCACAAGATGAATGAACCTAGTTCTCTTGATGTAAAAACACAGAAGAGACCCAGAGGTGCAATGCTAACACAAAGGACTTAAACAACTAGCTGGAAGTCACTTGCTGAAGGCAAGTTCAACGCAGTAACAGTGAGAGGAAGAGCATTTTTTTTGCAAAAAATTTCAGTGAAATGCACACATAAAAGCAGGAAGCAAAGGAATTATTCAAAATAACAAGTGCATTTTAGCAATCGAATGCACTTAACTTTGCCTTGATGGTACTGGTTACAAGCAAAACTCTTCTGGAATGCAGGCTAAGACTATAATGTTTGTTGAGCTCCAGGAGAATAAGCAGGAGACAGTATGTAGCAATGGAGGTTTATTTAAGAACAATACTAGTTTGTTGAGTGGGCACTCTATATCATGGGTATATGGAAATCAATGGGTGGGAAGAGCAAATATATTCTTCAGATTACATATTTCTCCATCCAAACACCAGTTCTTCTTGTTACCTACAAATTCTTTTTGATTCTACTAGACAGTAAGCACTATTTTTATCAAATAAATGTAGCTGTCGATAACGAGTATCATTGCTAATAGGACCCTACATCAAGGTAGCATAAACATTTCTCCAGCGCACCGCTCATCTCTTAAGCTTCACGACTATGTTTTTAGATTTGCAAGACTAGCTTGTACAATGCTCCAGTATGTTAAAAAGTTTTTTTTTTCTCACCTGAAGACACTTTCCAAGGGAAGAAACTATCTGAGGAAGATATTTGCTATCCAATCCATTTGTTTTATGCTGTCATCTTTTCCTTGTTCAAGTGTTTTGTCACTGTCATACGTCAAACACAGACCTATTGTTTTGTTTGGATATATATATTTTTTGTTCATACATCCAATACCCAAACTGCCTTTTGTCGATACCATACTTGGACCTAGGGTTTTTATATATATTCTGTTACAGTGACTGTGCTGTAGTGAGAATTTGGACACTGATGATATGGCATATTTATTTGGGCAAGGAGTTGTTTACCTGAACTATAACACCTAGATCCAAGGCCTTGGGTCAATACATTTCCAAGGAGTCTAGATGTTCAAGCTGATGAATTCATTAGATCCTCTAATTTTTACCAGCTCAGTTTTGTGAGCTATCTTTGAAAAATGAAACAAAAAATCCTATCAGTAAGCTTCTATGCAGAGCGAATGTCCTTATTTTCAGAGTCCATGTTCAAGGAAAATGTGTTTCTAAATTTATCCCGAGACAGTTCAAACTCCACTGAATCAATTTTCTATTCCATTCAATTATTAATTCATTATTTATTTATGCCTTGTTGACTAAGTTATTTCCATTTGGTTAACAGCTGCCTTTCAGGGAGACCCAAGGTAGGTTTCGTACTGGTTATGGTGAAATTTAGACAGGACACTGGGGATGCTCCTCTACTGTTTCAATAACTAGCATTGGCTTGTGGAGATGGGCTCTGGGCTTTAAATGTCACCTAAATGTAGGTAAATTGTCGGCTGATAAAATAAGTAATCTGAATATTAGTTACTTGTCTCCATATTTTAGCTATATATCCTGGTCTAGCCAATTGCAACAATGTGATATATAAGTACTGACTGAGAAAAACGGCACCTGACTCAACTAATGTGCATATTTCCAAAACTACATAAGCTGGAGATAACATATAAGCAATACATATACTGTCCTATATTATGCTGGAAGTTCTTCATAGCTTGCCTATACACACACTCTGACTTACCTACTATTTTTGACAATGTATTCTTTAAAAATGTTTCCTATGCATCCTACAGCCTCTTTCTGAATGTGCCTCCATGTATCATTATTTGGCCTTCTGTTTCATCTTGAGATAATATCTTCTTATTTTTCTTATACCCTTTTCTGAAAAACATTACAACTTTGAAGTTTATTGGTTTCATTGCAACAGATCAAAGTTTTGCCATGACATCTTTGTTTTAGTTACTTTGTGACATGTTTCTGTCATGAGCACTACTACCTCTATTCTTTATGTAGAGATGAATATATTAATTTCATAATGTTTCTCTGTCATAAGACGTTTGTGGCAGGCAACTATAACTGTCTTTTCTGTTATTATACCTGGTAGGGTATTACTTCTGGAAGTTAAAGTTAAGATATACAGTATTATTAATATTTATTCTTTTTTTCTTTCCTTCTGTGGAGATGAAGTATTCAGAAATAGATGCATTTCTCACAGAGATAGTGTGCAAAAGTAATGCATCTCTCTTTTGTGGTGAATTGCAAGCAAGCATATACGAATACAGCACATTGTTTCCTTGCTCATAGATGTTGTAACAGGTCACTGTGCAAATAATAAAGCATCAAAGAAAACCAAAAAGCAAATAATTAAAAGATAAATGTATCACCAATAACATCATTGTCTTGTGAATAATAAAAAACATGTCTTTGTAATGTTGTACAGAAATGAGGAAGGATGTCATGCCTTGAGAAAGTGAAAGCAAACTTGCCATAATTTTTATTTTCTTGAAGCAAACTTCCTCCAGGTTGTTAAAAATCAGGTTCACCAGTCCTAAACTCAGCATTTTTATTGTAATAATGTAGTATTCCAGTAAAGCAAAATGTCACTGCAACAATCTTATAAGCAAAAATTACAGCTTAGTAGAACACGATCCCAGCTATCCCATGATGGTGGTCTTTGTATGCTTGAATGCAGTATTTATTCAACTATGCAAATGCAACATATGAAGGCTACATTGTCCTAGCAGTATGAACCATGCTTCTGAAAGCAAGGCAATTCTTTTTCATGACCAAAGTATTAATAAAGAATAATCTTTATACCTCACCTGTCCTGAAATGCTGAATTGTATGATTTAATTAATTCAAATACCCAAAGTATACTGTCTAGATAGTGTATAAATTCATCTTCACAAAGTGCATAAAGTATAGTATGTTGGTTTCCTGTGATTATGTTTTTAACTAGAAGCATGTAAAAATTCACCTTGACCTTCCCATGATGCTGGTCCTTGCAGAGTTAAATGCTGTGTACGTTTAGCCTTGCAAAGTATAGTATCTTTGGCCAAATATATAAAACATTTAAATTCTGTATTAATTGGGATAAAAAATGCACATATGATAAAAAGCTGTGACTGAGGAAGCAGCCTGAAGAACTGTTGTCTTGCTTCTTTGACAAGCACTGTCATGTGCTACCAGATATTGAAGTACTGGCCAAAGAAAGACAAGAGTAATAGTTCTCTTTACTATATATGGCTGCAAATATCACTTGGTAGATATCAGTAATCACATAATGTTGCATTGTAGTGGACAAAAGGAATTTATTTCTTATAATTACAAATATAATTTTGTCCTTTGTTTGCTTATGCATGTTACAGTAATGGAGAGTGTTTTATCATCTTAAGGTTGTACAACTTCTACCATATTAAATATGCTTGTGAAAAAGATGATCATGAGAAAGCAACTTCCAACTTTCCTTCATTCATTCTTTGACAAGTGTTGATTCACCATTCCTAACAACCATCCTTTCCTAATTAACAAAAAACAAACACCTACAGCTACTACATTAACAATATATTCCTTGTGTACATGTAGTCTTGCCTCTTCTTTTACTAAATACTTTAGAGTGTAGTTTTTGTGCTGCAGTTGCTGCATTACCATATGTGATTTTTATTTGTATAATGTTTGACTTTGATTTTAAAATGTGCATTTACAACTGATCTTTGAGAGTTTTATACCCAGGCTGAACATGAAATGGGCCCACTTGTGCCAGTACTCTTACAAAGTAAAATTAAATAAGCAAATAATAAACACATAAATAAATAAAAATAAATCATGCAAGCATAAATGAATAAACAAAGGGATAAAGGCTAGAACCAAATATATACAAGAATATTTTACTTTATTTTCATTATTACAAATATCAGTTAGTGCACTGTTTGCATGTGGATGTATGTTGCATCTGTACATTTAATTAATTTAACCTTGCAATTGCATTATGCAGCAATATTGTCTTGATTCTTTGCAAGTACTATTCTCTGATGCTCAACAGTGAGAAATAATAACAATATAGTCAAGATGAATATTTCACTGCATTTTACATAGCTGGATATGAATGCAGGAGCTCACATATATGTGCATAGCAGTTTGCATTTTTTTCAATAATAAAAGCATTTTACCCTAGAAAAAAATATGGCTGTGTGGGAGCAATCGCAGTGTTATTAATGGTTTTGATATTTTTATAAATGGTATGCTTTTTTACTCTATAGCAAGAAGCAATAGTCAAGTAGGAAAAGGCATTTAATTACTTTATTTGACATGATTGTAGGTGACTGAATATCATTAGATGCAGTGTGTGCTTCTGGATGTTACAGTACTGTAGAATAGTGAGAAGTCTGCTATTACTGGTCATTGTACCATTGAATGCTAAAGTCATGCAGCCATGCAGAATATGGCACTAGATCCAGGAAAATATAGCATATTGTGTAAGTAGACAATATGGATTGAATCATATAGTCAAGTAGGAAAGCACATTTACTTACTTTATTTGACATGATTTTAGGTGACTGAATATTATTAGATGCAATGTGTGCTTCTGGACGTTACAGTACTGTAGAATAGTGAGAAGTCTACTATTACTGGTCATTGTACCATTGAATGCTAAAGTCATGCAGCCATGCAGAATATGGCACTAGATCCAGGAAAATATAGTATATTGTATATGTAGACAATACTGATTCAAGCATACAAATGCATTTGTTAAAAAAAAGGTGGTCATTGGGAAGTAACTTCCAGCTGTATGCCCTGCTACCCAGCAGTGAGAAGCAATAACTAAACTTAAGCACAAAGAATACTTCAGTTTATTAATCAGGACTGGATTTCCACTGTGAATGATGTGTTATTTCTTAAAACATGATCTGATGTTGTCAATTTTCATTCATTCCTCAACAATTCTGTAAGGATCCAACCCTCGGCTTTGACTCAACTGTTACTTTAGATCCTGGCCACCAAAAACTCTTGAGCTCCTCCCTTACCCATAATGCACCAATCATTAACATATCTCAGATCTTCTTTGTCACTTTTACAATTAGACGTGGTCACCTTGAGCTCGCGAGCATTTGGTTATAACAATAAGTGCTATAATTTTTCTACATTTCTATAATAGTTTGTCTTTCTCTACTATAAATCCTCCCTTTTTCTTCCATGCTGTATAGTCTTTTTTACCACCGTTGGTATTTGTTGTTGTTTATATTTCTTTACCTATTACACCTTCTATTTTATTATTTTATTTTTATTTAACATTTGTTGACCGGGAATGTCCGACTAGGTTCCACAGAGTCTGTTTTCAGCGGAGGCTCGAGGAGAAATGCTCCAGATGCATGTCTTTGGAATGTGGGAGGAAACCAGAGTACCCGGAGGAAACCCACGCGAACACAGGGAGAACATGCAAACTCCACACAGAAGGCACCCCAGCCAAGAATCGAACCGGAGAACCTCTCACTGTGAGGTGACGTTAACCGCTGCACCACTGTGCTGCCCTAGTATAATTCTTTGTACCATCATTGGTATTTCTCTTCCTTTTTCCACACTCTCCTTCTTATTCTTTTTTTTAAACTAGTGTGTTAAGATGTCAGAAAAAGGCTCTTCTGGCTTTAAGAAGTGCCAAATGTGCAGGCACAAGTTGGCCTTGTCTGATGCTCACTCTTTATGTGTTTATTGTTTGGGCCCAAACCATCTTCAGGTAGACTGCCCTATGTGTAAAAACTTTAGTCTGCCTGTTGTTGTGGACAGAAAAATAAACTTATTTTGAAAGGGTTACTCTCTGCATCCTTCTCTGAGGCTGTTGCTGGGGCTCAATCTCCCAAATCAAAATTAAAGGAGCCTCCCACTAAGTCTCCTAGACCTTCAGGATCCTCAACACCCAATCCATGGAGCCACAAAAGAAGAAACATAAATTTTATCTGAAGGCTGGTACTGTTCTACTGGCTTAAGATCCAACAAAGACCTCCTCTAATCCAAGCCCTTCACATCTGAGACCTTTAGCCACAACCAGATATTCACCTAGTATAGATTTGGTATCTTCCAGAGTACCTTCTCCTTTTATGGAATACTGGCCCTCTAAGTTCCCATCCCAAGCTTCCTCTCATTCTCACAGAAGTCTGACCAAAGCTGATGTAGACAGAATGATGAAGAGATTTCTCTTGGCTCAGATACAAATGGGAGCTCTCCAAGCTCCTACCCCTTCTGGTCAAAAAGTCCTAGTTTGCACTACTCCACCACTCTCGGCTCCTTCTATGATCTGTCCATCCATTTTGGAGCCCCTGGATCCCAGTCTGCCAAGACCATCTAGATTGGACCTACAAATATCTGTATCTTCAGCACCAAGGATGTCTCTGAGTACTGTGACTCTGATGGTTTTAAAGCCAGATGACTCTCAGTGCCATAGCATCCCTGTAAGATCAAAGGCATTAGAGTCAACTCCAAAAGTTATCAGAGCCATCTCTGCCCCTCAAAGCCTTGGCACTGGACAGCCCAGCTCTAACCACTGCCTCAGGAGGAATGCCCTTGCTGCACGTGGAGCTGAAGGGTGGAAGCTTGGCTTCTCAGTTCCATTGGCTGCTTTCTGACTGGAGTGTTCTGCTTTTGAGGTGGGGGAGATAGTTTTCTCTGCTTCAGCAGGACAGATGGTCTCTCCCCCCTTTGATTTTCCCTCTCGACCCCATCTGTCTACATGCCTTGAGCCACGACATTCTATGCCACAGGGCCATCCAGCCCAAAGTCTCAAGGTTACCCAGCAGGGGATTACCATCTCTTCTGATACTTCTCTAGAACATCTCACCAAAGCAGTTCCTAGGACGAGGAAGTACAAAAAGAGGCACTTGGATTCCCCACAGGAATCAGTCACTGATGATACTGACTTTAATGAAGGCAAAGGTACCGAAGATCACTATCCAAAGTCGTCTTATTCAGAGACATCCTGGAGATCCTTAGACAAAGTGGTGGCTGGTCATCCAACAATCCTTGTGCACAGGAATCGGTATTCCTGGAGACATTTAGTTCTGGCCCATCTACCTCCTGGGTAACTCCACCCACTGATGAGCTCATTGACTTGATCTCTAGGGGGCCATAAAAGGAGCCTGACACAGTTGAACCAATCCCCAAAAGACCAGATCAGATTTTGGCACCACCTGTTGGAAGGGCGTTTTGGAGCAAGAGAGTGCCCATAGATGCTATGATTATGGTGGTGGCCACCAAGAAGGAACTAGCAGAGCAGAGTTCCTCTGTCCACCCCCTAACAGGGAGTCTAGTGCTTTAGATAGGTTTGGGAAGCATGTGTATGCTTTAGCGATCTTTGTTCTTAGATTGCTGAACTACCTGGCACATTTTACCAGACTTCAAATTAACTTGATACTGGAACTGTCAAAATCCCTTTCTGCGATCATTGCTGCTGAGACTCAGACTTCTGTGGCTTCACAGGTAGTGACCCCAAAATCCATTTCTAATTCATCCATGACGTTTTTCTCTCTCAAGCCGAGAGTACCTCAAAGGCAACAGGTTCAGGCATTTCCAATAGGAGGCATGCTTGGATGCACTTGTGTGACTTTGCTGAGCCCTTCAAGTCCTCTTTCATCAATGCTCTCTTTGATGGACCCTACTTATTTGGCCCCAAAGTGAAGGACACACTCTGCACAAGTGAAAAATATGGAAAGACCCTCTCCACTGTGGGAGTGCATTTTTCAACCCCCTCAAAGGACCTTCTCCAGGAATCAATGCGGAGGATGAAAAATGCAGTTCAATAAATCCCAGGGTCCTTTCCGAGATCCCAGAGGCAGAGGGGGAACTCAAAAGGAAGATACCACCCATGCAGCAGAGGAGGCCCACAGAATGAAAGGTCTAGAGATTCTTTCTCTGACAACCCTACCACAGCTCCTGAAAGGAGGCCTGATTGTCCCCCTCTGGAGACAATCATGGGTCATTTATCCCTGCACCAGAGAGCCTGACAAAACATCACAAAAGATTTGTGTGTTCGGAGGATTATTTCCAAAGGTTATATAATTCCCTTTTCCCTTCCACCTCCATCCTCATGCAAGTTTCCCAATGTTCCACCCTGTCAGGGGAAAGTAGCAACACTAGAAATATGAAAGCTGCTAGAAAAGAGTCATCCAAGAAGCCCCGCCAGACCAGATAGAATTCAGAACTTACTTAAGATTCTTTTTAGCATCAAAGGATACAGGGGATTGGAGACCAGTTTTTGGATCTCAGCAACTTGAACAAGTCAGTTCAACACACAAAGTTTCAGATGGTCACAGTTCAGTTCATTCTGCCCTTTTTGAACATTGACAATTGGATGAGCTTGACAGACCTGCAGGATGCGTACTATCACATAAAAATGAACATACAATCCAGAAGGTATTCACACTTCCAGCCAGGAGCCAGTCATTACCAGTTCAGAGCAATGCCCTTTGGCCTCAGCACTGTCCCTCAGGATGTTCACCAAATATGTGGCAATGCTAGCAGCTCAGTTAAAACTGCAGAGATTCAGAGTGTTTCAGTACTTAAACGACTCGCTCAATACCACCCTGATCAAACAACAAGTCTCAGAACCATCTCAGACATTGGAATTCACAGGAGCAGTTTTCAACTACTTGATTTTTCATAGTGGACAATCTAACATTATGTACCAACCCTTCTTTCCTTCCTAAGGTTGTGTCAGAATCCAACATCAACCAGTCCATTCATCTGCCAGTTTTCTTTCCGAAATTTGCAAATAAAGGTGAATATATGTTGCACATATTGGATGTTCACAGACAATTAAACTTCTACTTACATAGAACAAAAGAACTGAGAAAGATGGATCAATTATTTGACTCCTTTGCAGATTCTGTATTGGGTAAATCAGTTGCAAAGGTAACTTTAGCCAAAGGGCTGATGGATTGTATATCATTTGTCTGCAATAAATTGGGTCTGTCCTTATCAAAACCTTTAAGAGCCCATTCAACTAGATCCATGGCTACTTCTTCAGTGTTTCTATCTAATGCTTCCATGGATGACATATGTGCAGCTGCAACTTGAGCCAGTCCTCATACCTTTATTACTCATTACAAACCAGATCTGGTCTTGAGGGAAGAGTAGCTTTTGGTTCAACTGTGCACAGGAATATCCTTCTTTGGTGTCCACCCAGGATTTTACATAGCTGGGGACTCTGCCCCAGTTGCTGAGGAATAAATGACAATTGACAACATCAGATAAAGAAGTTTTGTACTCATCATAATGTTTCATCTGTGTTTTCCATTTTTATTCTTCCTCAACTCCCCTCCCACGAACCCACAACTTTTTTTAACAATTGATTTCTGGAAGAAGGACACTTCTGCTCCTTACATTGAGTTCCAGATAATGCTTTCTAACAGCAAGGATTTTATAGTAATAATATTTTTACATTATGAATTCTAGGAAGCAAGATCAAGATCTGAGGTATGTTAAGGGTTGGTGAATTATGAGTAATGGAGGAGCTTAAGAGTTTTTTTGGTGGCCATGAGCTAAAGTAATGGCTGAGTCAGATCTGAGAGTCAAATCCAGACCCAATTGTTGATGAAGAATGAAAATGGACAGCACAGATGGAGCATTATGGTGAGCGCATAACTTATTTTTATACTTCTTCTATTGTTCCATCACTTCAATATACCCTGAGTTAGCAATGCTACTGCACAAGACATTTAGGTTCAGCACTTAAATGTGTATTTTCTACTAGAAATATCTAAGTTTTCCTTTCTCAGTAGCTTGCCTTTTTAATTATTATTCTTAGATAAAGTAGTAAAAAATAGCTAGCTATTATAAATCGGTAGTAAGGAATTGTTTAAATTGTGATGCTGCCACATATAGTTTTCATCCATCCCTTCTGAAAAATTCAGTTATATTTATATTTATACATATTATCTGTGTAATAGGCAACACAAGAAAAACTAAAAGGAAGTTCACTTCATCATACCAAATATTACTATGCACATTTGAAGAAAAGTCCTCCCTCCTGGGTATGTTATCTTTAACATTTTCTTGTTTACATATTTATTTTTCTATCAGTTTATTTATCTTTTGTTGACCAGGTTAATCCCCCTAAGCCAGTGACCTCTTTTCAGGAGAGACTCAAGGTGATATTCATACTGACTAGGATAAATTTGGCAAGGTCAATGATAAACTACCCCTACTCTTTTGCTCCTAGGATCCCAATCATCTGTGTCATGGCAGTAGCAGGTCAGTCATTCAGAGATGCAGCATGTGAGCAGATCACTGAGTGAGTTATAATAACTGGATTATACAATTCTTCCTCTAAAACATGCATGCTGATTGTCCAGCCCAACCAGCGTGCCCATTGTAAATCCCTCAATATACTAACGGAAAAAGGTCCGGTCGCCCGGACTTTTTCCGTTAGTATAAAACGCTGTCTCGCTATGTTAAAAGAATTTAACATAGCGACACAGGTTTAAAAAAAGCAACGCAAATCTCCGTTGCTTTTTTTAAAGCTGTCTCGCTATGTTAAACTCCTTTAACATAGCGACACAGTGTGTAAAAAGCAACGGAGATCTTGCGATCTCCGTTGCTTTTTTTTTTAAACCTGTCTCGCTATGTTAAATGGGTTTAACATAGCGAGACAGCTTTAAAATAAGTAACGGAGATCTCCATTGCTTATTTTAAAGCTGTTTTGCTATGTTAAACCCATTTAACATAGCGAAACAGTAAAAAGCAAAGGAGATCTTGCATTCTCCGTTGCTTTTGCCCACAGCTCTGATGTACTGTGTAGGCATGCGCAATACATCAGAACTGCCGCGGAATACCAGACAGCTGCGGAAGGGCAGCAAAGAGGTATTATACAATGCCATTATTTAAGAAAATTAATTATTTCTTTTCTTAAATAATGTCATTGTATAATAACCACTTCTGGGTGTGGGTAATGATTTAACCACGGTTGTCTTTGTTTGGTCCCTCGGGCTTCGCCCTCGGGACCAAACCACGCCAACCGTGGTTAAATCCCGCATTACCCACACCCAGGCGTGGGTTATTGCTATATTAACTCATTGACTCCAATGGAGGTCAGGAAGTTTGCACTGTAAATTCCAATGGGTGGAGCCTAAGCCTTTTGTCAGAATCAAATTATGTCCTCACATTACAAACAAATATTCATATCTCTGGAGTCATAGGAGTTATGAAAGAAGTATAAATGGAAAAGCCTTTAGCACAAACTATTTTTATAGTGGTAGTTTTCTTTAAGTTGTATGTCTTAAATGGAATTTTATAAGTCATAGTAAACACAGAAACTATTATATTTATAATATCTTGTAAAACAACTTACAATATCTTTGCAACCACTCAAGTTACACACATACTGCCAGCAGCATTTTACTCATCTAGCTGAGAGCTTTCATATGAGGCTAAGGGGTTCTGTCTGTGTTAATTGTCTGTTGACGTATTTAGAAAAATGTGAAAATTATATGTATATAAATTAATATCATAAAAACAACAGTTAATATCCCTTAACCTGCACCAGACAGAGGTCAAATATTAATGCAACTGAGTTTGCAATTGTCTAAACATTAAGATAAAATATCTTAAAACTTTACACATAGCATGGTTTTGGAATTATTGATGCAAATATAATCAAGCAATTCTTGACACCCAGAGACGTCAGTAGGAGTTAACTGCAGATGCACCTGGAGATGTCACTCTGATGTAATGAGTTGAAACCTACAGGCTTATGCACTCAGCAGTTGTTTCATTTAAATTTAAAGCTGATATATAACAAAGCAAAGGATGCATTGTGGTCTACTATAGTTAGCAGAGATGAAAATATATGGGCTTGGCTAAAGCCAATGAATTTATTTCTAATTTATCTCTTACCTTGCAACTCAGATGATGGACTCCATCAGAGCTTTAACATTGTTTGTCTGCTAAAGAATGTTAGTCACAAGTTACAATGGGTGGTCAGGAGCAACATCCTTCCTTTGTGGAAGTAGTTAAGAGGTACTGAAGGTACAGCATTTTGAAGAATAATTTCACCAGATACATGGGAACTTCTCTTATACTTTCTTTTTTATTTACAAGAGGAGGTTCCCATGGTAAGATGTGCTTTTTGGACAGTTTTGGACAGTAGCAATTGCACTTTTAGGAGTTCTTATTCCAAAGGTAAGAACATTACTTCATTTTACTTCAACAATGGTATACAACTTATGACTCAAGTCAGAAGCTCCTTTACAGACTGTTGTGCATAATTTTGAGAAAAAGGAACAAGATGCTCCGTCTTCTTTTTCTTTTGTTGATTTATATCTCAACAAGCAGCAGAAAGTGTATATTTGGACTTGGTATATATGTTTGTCGGAATACAAAGTTCAAACTGAGGTACTGAAATTCTGCCAGTACCAGCAATCTGAATATAAAATTACTAATAAATTAAGACTATAAAGAGTAGGACAGGAAGGGTTAATTGATCTTTTCTCTTGTGCATGGTCAAGTGAAGCATGTAAAGAACCAAATCTTTATCAAAAGTAGTTGTGCTCTGAAGTATGCTGGCCAGTCGAAGAAATGCCTTCTGTATGGGGAACCAGGCCATTGTAAATGGAATTGTCCTGTGTATTGTTTTTGTTTTTTTGTTTTTTTTTAAGACTCTGGGCAGGCAGGACATAATAAATTGAATTGCAATAAGAAATGTCATAGATGTAAAGAAGGTAACTATTTTTGGATTGATTTGATCAAACCAGTTATAAAGAGAAGAACTTTGAACAAGATACATCTACCCCTGTTTTGGATACGTCTACCCCTGTTCTGGATCCATTTTGTCCAGAGGATAATACTCTGTATATTGTTGAGTATCCTGCTGAGATCTTAATGAGTGTGTTTGTAATAACTTTTCAGTATTACATGCTGAACTGGAAAAGATAACAATGAGAATGAGTATACTGATGAAGAAGAAGATGGGGTTGTGATGGAGAGGGTGCTAAGCAACACAGAAGATTTTAAGGAAAAACTAAACAAAATGCATGCATGTTTTATCCCATAATCTCAATGTTGAAAGAATCCTCTTTGTAACTGTTGCATGTAGGTGATATACAACAAAAAATGTATTCTGGCCTTTTTGGGGTGTACCAGTTTCTGGTCTTTTGGACCAGATATGTGTTCTGGTGCAGTAGCGTTAATTTCTAATAGTATTATTACAGCACCACACATACTACACACTAATGTTGTTATTCCTGGTAGAGTATTAGAGTATTATTTGTGGATGTTGAAGAGAAGATATGTAGTATTATTGATATTTGAGCCTGTACTAGCAGTCGAATAATAAATTATTGTGAGAAAAGTTACAAGTTTGATTTCATTTGGGGCAGTGACTTCAACTCAAGTTTATTGGAAATTAAGAATTGGAATGGGAAACAGAATGATTCAAAAATTTTAGTTATGCCTCAAGTGTCCTCCTGGCCCCTCTTATAGCAGAGCATTGTAAGCCACAAGGACTGTTTTTTTTTTCTCTAGTTCACAGTTGTTTGAAGCCTCTGGTCAATTGTTGCCTAATAAATTTTAGGTTCCTAAAATGTTGTTAATGGATTAAGACAGTGACATTATTTTTAATCAGACAGGACCAAGATTATTTAAACTAGGGGAAGATGTTATAAATATAAGATAAATATAAGGTCTTACTTTTATTTACATACTCTTGGGAGGGATAATTCTGACCTTCATTTTGCTTATTTTTCCTGGAGAGAGTGGTGATTTTCCTTGAAGCAAAAACTGGTTAAAGAATATAAGTTATGGGCACAGACAGGAAGAAAATATTAAAACTGGTGCATGACTACGAGTGATCTGTGTTTTTGGAGGGGGGGGGGGCAGGTGTGTGAGCTAACATGATGCAGGAGCCACCAATGCAAACACTGCAATTACAACAGGTCTGACAATGCTAGTGTTAAAGAAATGCAAGTCAAAGACATGCAAATGAGGCAGTAATGTGGCTTACCTCACTACATCTAAAGCTGTCTCTGAAATCTAAATTCAATAATCCTGTAGAGGAAACACCAGTGCCAACACAAACTAATTTAGCACTTTTGTTCCACTTTAATCAAAGTGTATGATCAGCATTTCTGATTTTGATTAAAGTGGAATGAAAGGGCTAAATTAGTTCATGTTGGAGTTGTTTCCTCTGCAGATTTATTGAGTTTTTGTTACAGCCATTCTGTGGGCTGCTGGAGTATTTTACTGTCTCTGAGAAATATTACTCATGGATTGCGTGCATTGACCTACCTAAGGTAGGCAATTTACTGGAGTGATGGGGATTTAGCTGAATTGCAGGGATATGCTTCCTGTTAAGCTTGTGGAAAAAAAGAATAAAAATAATACAGAGAGCATTGCTGATGAAAAGGGAACTGTTTTTCCTGATATGCATAATATGTTACAAATGGTGCAGAATTATTATGCACAGAAATGTAAAGAAGAAACGGCTGATGGAGTGGCTTTGATTATACGTACTCTTTCTTTAAATATCCAGGAAATGGAAAATATTTAATATACCAAAGATCACAATGGCCTTGAAATATGTACATGCACTACCATGTTGCTATTTTCAGACATTACAAGACTGGTAGTATAATTCTTTGAATGCTGTCTATAATGAATGACTTAATACAGAAGTATCTTTACCATATTCTTGTTATACTGTTATGCTTTCTTTGGCAAGGAGAGGTAAAGAAAAAGAAAATTAAGATAACTCGAGACCAACTACATTATTAAATTGTGTGTCTAAAATATTTGTGTATATGTTACAGAAAAGAATACAGAATCAAAGTGAGGATAAGATGATGTATGCTATACTGTGAGGTTGGTGGTACGGACCTGTATGGGGTGTTATGGGGAATTAAGTACTACATGAATTGGGGGCAGATGGATATGGAATGAGGTTTGATGTAGAGATTAGTCAATCATAAGTCATATAATTCTATGTACCATGGTCAATTAATTAAGCTAATAAAATAACATAGTTTTGGAAACAAGATTACTATTTGGAATTCCAAAATATATTTTCTTCACATGCTATACCACTAGCAAATGCTTTCATGGGATAAAAATTAAAATGAATAAGGATATCCATTTAATATAACATCGTTTGGATTATGTATGTACTATGTTATTTGGATGACCACAAAAGCTTGGTTTAATACCGGGCAATTTCCTGCTTTGATGTCATACACAGACAGTTTGTTATTATAGCATAAAATGCTATTTCATAAACTAGTTATTGCACTTGGGGCAGGTTAAGATGATAATCTCTTTGAAACAAACTTTAAGAAAGAGTCCTTTTCTTTTAAGTGCACAATTTGGTAATTAGGCATGCCGTGGGGGTAACAGATTAAACGCTATTAAAAGGGGAATTGTATATCAAGATATACAGAATTCTGAATTACAAATGATGCAACACCTATTAGAATAGTAGTCTACTTTTATACAAAGAATATTTCAAGTAGCCACGATCCTCTGATACTCCTCCACAAAAAAACTCTACCAAAAGAAATCAAAACATCCCAGTTCTGTGTTGTGGCTGTATTCTGTTTTAAATATTAAACTATTTTTCGTTGGTCCTGAGGAGTGGAATTGCAATTTTTGAAGTACTGCCTCGGTGCATCTGGTTCTGCTTTTATTCTTTTAAGCACAATTGTTGGTGTATATTTGTGGAACTGGTTGGAGGGTAACCCCTTTATGGTAAAGCCAGCGGATGTTTTGATTTCTTTTGGTAGAATATTTCAAGTAGTACAAAATGAATTTGTTTGGAAAGAATTTGTATGATTATTATGGTACCATATTAGAAAAAAGAAAACTGGGGATGTATTATTATGTAACAATATTAAAGATGTAAAGATTATAGTATTATTTCAAAATAGTTAGGAAAGTGGTGCAGCAGTTTGCATTGTCACCTCACAGCAAGAGGTTCTCCGGTTTGATTCTTGGCTGGGGTGCCTTCTGTCCAGAGTCTGCATGTTCTCCCTGCCTTTGTGTGGGTTCACTCCAGGAGCTCCAGTTTCCTCCCACATTACAAAGACATGCATATGGAGCATTTCTCCCCAGGCCTCTGCTGAAAATTGGCTTGTTCCAAGCCTAAATTTCCTGGTAAACATATGCTAAATAAATAAAAATAAAATAAACTCATTGTATGACATAGTAAAAATTTAAAATCTAAGAAATTGTATAGTGTAGCATTGAAAACTTATTTCTATGAAGCTGGATAGGAGCAATTAGAATATCTATATATTTATGGATTCACTTCATAATCTCTAAATACTAGTATCTCCAGACCATATAGCCGAAAATCCATAAACCCGAAACCCCAGAAGCGCAAAATTTAAAATCTCGACTTCTATACAAAAGATATCGCACACACAGACACAAACATACACCTTCCTACACATACACAAACACCTACCCAACATACAATAATGGGGCAAGTCCCCCCGCACCCCCCATGGTGGGGGGCTGCATCCTCCACATAGGGGTGGGAGGGTGGCCTAATGGTTAAGGTGTTTGCCTTACAAACACAAGGTGCAGGGTTTGAGTCTCACAAGGGATAATTGGCTAGGCTTACAATGACTCACAAGGGCAGTTAGCTTAGTACTAACCTATGAACCTATGAACCCCCTACTTAAATATACCAACTCCAAGGTCGCACTACACAGACAAACACACAAAAACACCACTACACAAGCTACATTCCCCTTGCACACACACATCACCCTAACAGAACACATGGACTCACACTAAAGCCCCTACCCAAAACCCATAAAACACAAATACTTACCTACATCTCCAACTATCTACTCACACACTGCTGTGTCCTGACAGAGTGTTGTTTAGACTATCTGGAGATATACAGAGCTAAGTATATTTTTCTGGCATTTCAGAGTTGTGTACTGTTAATTGTTGTTTGACTAATTTTATATCATTGCTGGCTGAATTCAGAGTTGTGCACTGTTATTTTTGCTTCAGTGTATAGTTTTTCAGATCTCTGCTGAAGGTGTTTTTCCCCCCTCCCCCTATTTCTCTATGTCTTAAATTGGTATAACTGGTTTTACATCCTGTGTGTTATCTGACTATCTCAAGGATTACTTGCATAAAATTAGACCCTCTTAGTAACAGCCTGCATATCATTGCTGGAGCCTTCATGTGTCCTGACATATTGTTCTTCAAACTATCTGGAGATATACAGAGCTAAGTATATATTTCTGGCACTTCAGAGTTGTGTACTTTTAATTGTTGTTTGACTAATTTTATATCATTGCTGGCTGACTTCAGAGTTGTGCACTGTTATTTTTGCTTCACTGTATAATTTGGAGGCTTTTGCAGTTGCCCGCCCTGACTGTAGATTTGATCTGGGACACACCCCCCAGTCCCATCTCTTTACCTCATTCTACCTAATAGACTCCTTCTGCATTTGTTTTTAGTGATTTTTAATTTAATTGCATTTTTTAAACTGTTTGTTCTAAAATTGCTACACACTCAAGTGTGCTAGCTTGCATTGCATTTGAATTGTTTTTTACTGCTGTTTTAGCTACTTTTCTGTATATATAAAAAAAAAATCTAAGCCTGTTTCCTATTTTTCCTGTAACTAGTGTAGTCCAGATTCAGATTTGCTGTATCCAGGACTGTATGTAAGCTTCTGAGCCCCCCCCCCCCGAAGCTTTCTGTGTTGGAGGGAAGCCTTCTAGCTTATCCGAGTGGTAAGCACTAGGTAACATATCTACCACATAAGGAGTGGTTCTCAGAAATTGTAGTTATTGGCCGTTTGGGCAGTTTTTCCATCTCCTTCAACTTTCTGATTTAAAAGCCTGTATTTGCACTTGTTTCACCCCTTTCCTGTAACTAGTTTAGTCCAGATACAGATTCTTAGTTTTAGCACTTGAATTTGCTTATTCGTGATCAGCACTTGTTCAGAACTTCTTGCAGGCACTAAATAACCTACTAATTACTACAGCACTCAACATTCCTCATTACCTAGAGGAAAACAGTTTTGGCACCTGCTTAGAAAAAAACAGCTCTTGTACTCACTTTCCTCACTTATCTAGAGGAAAATCGTTTTTTATTCAGGCATGTCCAAGGGTCAGCTCCCAGTGTTCTCTCCAGTCTATCTGATGAATCTGGGCATCTTGGGGCAATGTAGAAATTGCCTCATGTACACAGACAACCCTCTCCTCCTACCACCCAACACTACAACCTGTGAGAGATGCACTTATCTAGCCAAACTGGAGGTAAAGCTCTCTCCAACCAAGACTGAACCTGACAGTCAAGAGGAGAAGGTAAACACTTGCAGCACACCACCTCCCTAAATCTACACCACCAAAATCCACACATAGAAACACAAAAACATTCACGGAGGCTCTTAATAATAATCTCAAGCAACAGAGACCACCAAAGCAGAAATGGATGCAACCTCCACCCCCCCAACACAGCCCAAATGACGCATAGCCCGCAGACTCAGTGTGCCACTCAGCCACAGCCAATAAGGCAAAACAATGTACCCAACACACTAGTCATAGGTGACTAGTCAGACACACTGATGTCCCACTCACCAGGCTAAACAAGGAGAAGGTTACTGTCAGCTGCCTGTCGGGTGACAGGATCTGCCACATAACCCATGCACTCGGGTCACTCCACAACAAGTACAAATATGACTCTGTCATTGTCCATCTTGGTGTGAACGACCTGAGACGTACCTCCCTGGACTACAAGAAAAGAGACATGGAAGAGCTATCTAATCTTGTAGCCCAGGCAGGTATGACCCTAACAATGAGTAGCATTCTGCCATCACCCAGAATGATGTCGCAGTACAAGGACAAAATGATTGACTTCAACAATTGGCTAAGCTTTTGGTGTCATTCTAAAGGGATCCAGTATCTGTCTGCCTGGGATGACATGGCCGACAGACCACAATGCTTTGCCAGAGTTGGCCTGCACCTGTCACTCCTGGGATTCTGGATACTGGCTAAGGTTCTTGCCACCCCTATAGTGCCTTTTTTAGGCAAGGTTCAAATGACAAATTCACCACCGTAATAGGAACAGGCAAGCAAAAACTGAGAGTGATGCTACTCAATGCTAGAAGTCTAAATCAAAAAATGCACTCACTCGAAGCACTCTTTAAAATGGAGAACATCAATATCTGTGCAGTGACTGAGACCTGGTTCAAGGCTCCAGAGAGCACCCCTGCACTACCAGGCTATAACTCATACCACACTTTTCAGCCATGTAAACTGGGCCGGAACACCAAAGGTGGAGGTGTGTCCATATTCATTAAGGATATCCACACCTCCAGGCTAGTTGCTCAGCATAATGCAGCTGAGGTTATTCAAGTGCAACTAACTCTGGGCAAAACTGCAATCCAAATTGTAGCTTTCTACAGATCCCCTACCATGCCCCAGGATTCCCACTTCTGTTTTCTTGATGTACTAGAAAATATTAGGGTTCAACAAAACACCCTAATAATGGGCGATTTCAACTACCCCACCATTAACTGGGAAAACTACTCATGTCCAACTCCTTTGCTCAACGCTTTCTGGAATTCATAAACTCCAATGCCCTGGATCAACTTATCCAAAGTTCCTGTAATCACGGCTGTACAGGTAAAAACCACACTCTCCATAGCCAAGAACACAGCATCCATGGGACCAGACAACATCCCAGGCTGTGTTCTACATGAACCACAGAACGGACTGGTACCCCACCTAAGTACCATGTTCAATCATAGCCTCACCTCAGGCTTTGTGCCTGCTGAATGGTGCACAGCAACGGTTATCCCACTCCACAAGGGAGGAGCCACCACAGATGACAGGAACAGCCTGATGAGCCTGGTCTGCAAGGCCATGGAATGTATCATCATGGAACTTATAAACAAAGACATTGATAATCTCCAAACTCTGGACCCCTCCCAGTTCGGGTTTGTAAAAGACAGATCATGTCTCCTAAACCTGATAGACTTTTTTAAAGCAGTCACCAAAGCCATAGATGAGGGTAAGGTGGTTCACACAGCCTATCTAGATCTTGCTAAGGCTTTAAACATCATCCCCCACTCTGGAATTATAGATAAACTCACTAAACTAGGTATAAATCCCTATGGCGCAAGATGGGTTGCCAACTGGCTCACTGACAGAACCCACACTGTGAAAGTAGCAGACTTCAAATCCGACTGGAGTACCACAGGGATCAGTCCTAGGTCCTCTCCTGTTTGGTATCTACTTCTCTAAAATACAGGCTAACAGAGAAAGTCTTTGGCTAATGAAGTTCACAGATGACTGCAAACTAGGAGCCATAATTGAAACTCCTAACAATGTGGACATCCTACAAAAGGGCCTCACTGAGACAGATGCCTGGTGTCAAAGCCATGGCCTCAAGTTCAATGCCAAAAAGTGCATTGTCATCTCCTTTTGTAAAAACTCTGTACCCATGAACTACAACATATGCAGTAGTATACTTAACACCGAAAGTGTGATAAGAGACTTTGGGACACAGGTGGACAGTAGTCTCTCCTTTGATAATCACATTGCCACAGTAGTCAGGAAATCCATTTACATGGCACACCTCATCACAAAAGGTTTCTCATCCAGAAAAAAAGAGGTCATTGTTCCCCTCTAGTCATCACTCATTAGACCCATTAAAGAGTACAACACCCCTTTTGGTATGTACCTCACAAGACATCTACAACAACTGGAAAGGCTGCAGAAATACCTCACAAAGAGGATTACCAGCCTCAAACAGATGCCCTACACAGACCGTCTCAAAAAACTCCAGCTTTACTCCATCGCATATTGCCTACTCAGAGGTGATCTCTGCCTAACATACAAAGCTATGTCAAACTCAGAGCAGTTGGACATGCTCCACTTAAAGAAATCCCAATCCCTCCAAGCTACACGCTCTAGGGACCTAAATCTTGTCACCACAATAAACAGAACATGCCGGAGGGATAGATTCCTGTCCCAGGGACTTCCCATACTCTGAATTAAACTACCTATCTATATCAAACAAAGCTCCTCATTAGCACTCTTCAAGAAAAATCTTGATGATTGGATGGGAAATAGGAAATTCACCCTGGGGATCACTTCTGTGGCTCTGCTCGACAGTGGCACAGGAAAATAATTTTCTTGGGTGGCAAAAGTCAAGGTACCTTTTTGGCTGGGCTTGTATAGGCTCCAGGGCCGATAGCATAGTACCTACCTATGAACCTATGAACACCAGAACTGCTAATTCAAAATCTCCGAACTTCGGGATTTTGAATTTCGTGCTTCTGGGGTTTCGGTATTCTGCACTTTCGCCTTTCTGGTCTCGGGCTACTGAACTTTGGGATTTCAGTAATTTGACATTCTGAAGGAACCCATATAGATATATATATATATATATATATATATATATATATATATATATATAGATATATATATATATATATATATATATATATATATATATATATATATATATATATATATATATATATATACATATATATATATATATATATATATATATATATATACATATATATATATATATATATATATATATATATATATATATATATAAGCCCATGTCAGATGGATGAAAACCCAGATCACTGACGACCCCATCGCCGAGACAACATTGTCGACAACATACATCCTCAACAATGGTAAGTCAATGTATTACAGAACAGAATACATTCAAAAAACACATTAAAATGTGTCTAGCAGGGGGGCAAGCCCCCTGCACCCCCACACACCCCCTACTTAAATATATCACCTCCCATTCTGCACTACTCACCATGGTCAGGGATGCATGTTGTCGGCAATGTCATTTCGACGATGTGGTCATTGGTGATCTGGGTTTTCGTCCATCTGACATGGACCCATATATATGTATATATATATATATATATATATATATATATATATATATATATATATATATATTAGAACACAAACATTTTCTGCCTAAGCCTTAGAGAAATGTCAGGCAGTTACTAAAATAATGTGTTCTTTTGAGGAGAATGAAGCAATTGAATATATTCTTTAAAGTGTAATCAAGTCTTACACATTGGGTTATTTTATGGACTGTACAAAGTTACAATGGAATTTTGGCTGATGGTTCACATAATTCATTGTAATATTATAGAGTAGTGGACCACATTAATTGTATAGACAGACAATGTTTATGTTGTATTTATACTTTTGGACGGTCTGAACATCCACATGTGCAAAAATGTTATATAAATGATAGGCTTGAGACAAGACTAAAATGTATATACACGCATTTCAATTTATAATTATGTCTTAATTTTGATTTTGTTTTAATTGGACAGTATGATGCTGTAGTAGACTTAATTAAACCCTTACTATTTTCAGTAAGTACAGTGGTGTCTTTTATACCTGCCTGAACTACCAGGAACTTAGGCAGCTGCAATCTTGGTTTAATACCTCATGTGAAGAAAAAACACACAGAGGAGTGCATCATCCCCTAATGTTGCACTGTGGTATCAGTAATGGAAAGTGAATCCAAGTACCTGGGGTTGGAATTGAACCCACAGCTTTCTTATCTTATAACAACAAAGGCAAGTGAGTGTCCTACCTGCTTAACCACTGACATTGTTGTGCATAACTATAGCTAACGATAAGCCTAGTTCACAACTAGAAATTTATTTCTATTAAACATACATGTAGTGTCCTATCTGTATTGTTTTCTCATGTAATAGACAAATTAGATACTAAAAAAAAATCAAGAAGCCCAGTGATCACCTTGAGTTAAAATGTTGGTTTGTTATAGGAGTCGTCTCTTGTGTTCTACGACAATAATATTTATTTGAATTGCATGCTCCCTTTACTTTATTACCAGCTAGTTTCAGCTCAAAACCCCTAAAAATGTAACTTTTTCTTCTTTCTCTATGTCATTACCTTTTTTAATAATCTCTCAGTATTTAGTCATTAGATCATCTGTACATGGTAGCTCAAATCACAGGAAACCATATCAGTAGCGGCACTTTACCATCCCTCATAATTCAAACTCAACAGGACTTATCTGTTTTCTCACGTGTTATGTATCCATCGATATACAACTTCATGACCATTTAGTTATTTGAAGAATAATTTGACTGCCATACATTAGAAGAAAGCATCCAATGTCACACAAGTAATTTGATCGAAGGACCTTAACCTGGTATGTGACATCAATAGCATTTGCTGGAGGTATAGATTTGTCTCATAGAGGTTGCCTCACCTTTTTGACAAGCTTCCTATTTATGTTAAATAGAGCCCCTAATTGGACCTATTTAATCACAATTTGGATGACTGGATAGGTAACTGGAAATTCACCCTAGGGGTTTCACCTGTGTCCCTCTTGAATGGGGAGAAAAGGTGCTGATTTTAGTGTCTGCTTGTACCAGAAACCCTTGGAACATGGTTGAACTTGGATAGGTTTGTAAGGCCCCTGGAGCCATTAGCCTAGTAACCACCTAAGATCCTATGATCCTATGAAAATCTCTCTTTTTGTCTGTGTCAATGTACTGATCTACTGTACATATGTAATAATTCACACTTTTCTTTTACTTCCTGCATATTCCTTATACAATCTGTCTCACAAACCTGTGCATTTACATTTGCTATATCTCAATAAACAAGTCCAAATTAAGTAACAGTTACAGCTAAAACAGATCCTCGCATGAAACAGTGATTTGTATCTGTTTACATCATTGATAGTTTGTTCTTCTGAAATGTATAGAAGTTTTAAAGCATGTTTGAAGCATGTTCCAAATTCATATAAATGCATATTCCTTGCCATATCACTTAATGCAGGAATGCATCTGTAAAGTGTAAAAAGCTTGTAAAAGTTTTCAGATCACTTTAACAATCTGATTAATAAATGAGACAGTTAAAATGCTCTAACTAAATACTTTGTTTTGCAATGCTCTTTCTGTGGAATTCTTTACTAGCTTCTATTAAAGCGTGAGGGAAATATCCGGTCAGAAAGTATGACGCATATATTTTTGAGATGAATGCAACTTGGAGTAAATACTGTGCTGATGTTATTTTTCTACTGGGGTTATAAAACAGGATGATACTGAAATGAAAATAATACACTAAAGGAAACTGCACAGTGGTTGGTATCACAGTGCCTGGAGATGTGACGGATGCCTCTTGAAAAAGATACATTTTCATTAGTGCAAAACATCACCCAACTGATGATTAACTCCACTGCAAATATCTAATTAAGCAGAACAAATCTTTTTTCCTGTTTATAAACTGTGAGCGGTGTCATTAAAGTAATGAAGAGAAGTGCAGAAAAATCAAAACAAGGATGTTTATTTTTACAATCAATATTCAGGCAAGCTGTTAGAGCAACAGGTTAAATTAATAAAACAGTGTCAGTGTGGGGGCTCAGTAAAACTGTGAGTGTACAATATATTCTGAGTCAGAGAAGGGATTTTAAATATTGTAGTGAGTGGAGTACATTCCCAAACTGCGCCACTATGCTAGCATTGTTGCAGATGTAAAACAACAAATACCATTTATTTTTTTGCCTACCACAGTACAGAAGGCTGCCCATTTTGATATTTTAGCAAATATACCAGTATATTGTACATCCTGATTTGTGGCCCTAGTATTTAATGACACAAAATAAATTGTTTGGAAATGTGTTTGTCAAAAATAGTACACTTCCATGTACTGTCACATTAAGAAACTAGCTATATTTCCTGAAAATTGTATTTTACTCTTGTAGGTCAAGTGGGCTTGATTAATGGGTATTTCAGATCACTTGCAGAAGTAATAGATTTTCATAATTATACCCACCATTCTGGGCTACTAAGTTTTACATTGCAAAGCCTTTGTCTCTTTTATCACTGGGCATAATTTGCAAGCTGAATGAAGTTTCACTGTGAATCCAGTCACCAAGCTTTAATTTTCACACAGAGTCAGAAAGATCAATTCCAGGCCAGAGTACCATATAGATCCCACATCAATAATTATGGAGTGACTTCATTAATGCATGCTTAGTCTCTTGGTGAACTCAACATGGCCTTCTCTCCTTTCAATTGCCATTGTACACATCATGTCTCTGTTGCATTGATGTCAGGATGTATATATTGGCTACTCATGACCTTTACAAAATAAACAAGTAAGCTGTACATTTCATATGCAATTGCATTAAAAGTTTACTGTTGTTTGTTTGTTTCTGCAATATGTAAGAATGCCTTACGTTAAATATATAAAAGTCATTTCATTGAAGCTGGACAACAATTTTATGATTAAGAAACTTGTAATGAAAGTATATATTTTCTCCAGTGCTTTTTATACACTTATTACAGTGCTAATAGAAAATGCATATAAGCTCAGCTTTAAGACAGCTGGTTTTCTAGGGAAAAATATCAGGAAGAGGTGAAGAACATTCACATTGTGTCATTTTTCCAGTCATGCAACCAAGTATGTGACTTTTCTGTTGAAAACTGAAGGGTTGATCTGAGCAGATTGAACATATATGTTAGCAGATGGTGCACGCTCGTATCAGATTCAGAACCAGTTATTAGTGAACCAGGTAAAATTGTAGATCATTGGATAAGGTCTCTACTACATTAGTGCATTGCCTGAGATTCTGTCCTGATTTCTGATCATATTCTCTGTAAAGCCCTTACTTTCTAGAAGCATCTGTTTCAGCTTTCTCCTGATGTTCTGGTTTGCTCTTGCCTCTCCAAAAAACATGATCATTGAATGACCACCCTAAATGATCTCTATACTTTTATGTTCAGACTATCATGTCCTTGTGAAAAGAATCCATGGATTAGTCCATTTATCTTGTTAAAAACAAAGATAAGAAAATGGGATTTTTTAAAAATGAATGGCAAGAAAACATTAAGCTTTGGTTAGAATAACTTTCTATTGTGCTATGTTATATAGAACATGCTGCAGAAGTGGATTGAAATATTATTTTATTTAACATTCCAATATCATAAAATATTTGCCTTTTTGGAGAAACTGGTCCTAGTAGAAGAAAATGTTCATGAAATCTTATGTAATTGTTGTACTGAAAAAACATCACAATGCTGAGATATAATAATCTAACATGAAAAAGTATTTAGAAATGTAGAAAAATAAATGATACTTAGATCTGAAAGATTTGAAGTCAAAAGGAATAAATAAAATGTATGAAGTAGAAATTACAATGCAATACTAAGATGAAAAAGATGAAAGGTATGAACAAAACCTTTCAAGCAGGTAGTCAGAATACTAAAGATGATAAGAAAGAGAAAAGGGGACAGTAGATTAAAGATGAGGTCATTATTTTTTCCTGAGTAGAAAAAGCTTTTAAAAAGGAACAGTGCAAAGAAAGGGAGCCTAAGACTGTTCCAAAATTAAATAAGATAGAATGCCTGGACTAGTGGCGTAGAGGACTAAATCCTTGACTATGGTCCACCTGACCCAAATTTAATTACTCACATTGGCATTACAGACAGTGATGAATTGGTCTGCCATTCCAGGGGGGTGTAGGGGTGGCCAGTTTGCAACCACAACTAGTTCATGCAGATAGCTTTGCTGAAAAACTCTACTGGAGGGTGAAATTATTTCAGGAAGTGGGGAGCTTGTGCAAGGAGGACATGGGAATGAATGCCCAATCTGCTGCTGTCCATTTATGTGGGGAAGCATGTACTCATGGATAAAAGGGAAAAGTGATATAAGTGCTCATGACACCAGCAACAGAGGGGTGTGACTGCTCATACAAAAATATCCTACCTGGGATGCAAGCAAAGGCACATTCAGTTCCAACATCTGCCTGCAAGATAACACACCTGGATAACTCTTACTCCTATGGTCTGGGGCCTATCCACCACTAGATAATGACTGGGCAATATGGGGGAAGGTTGATGCCAATCAATCTATCAATCAGCCAAAGGGAAACAAAGGCCACATCACACAATAAATATCAGGATATACAAGAAGAAGATAGAGGAGAACAAGAAGAAGAAATGGAAGAGCAAGATTAGGAAGAAAATCAAAATATTTGGGAATTTTCAATATGATGCTTAATGTTTATTAGAAGAAATGAGTGATAAAATAAGGGGCTGAATGAAAATAAATGATTTTGAGGTGAAACCACATGAAAAAGTGGTTGCCTGGCAATTCAGTGGCAAGTCACGCAAGACTAATGTCAGAAAATAATGACCAATTGTAGTGTCAGACTGCATACCCATAGAAATGTGCATGCTAATGCAAAACCTGTTATTGAATCACCTTTCTAGGTTTGTATAGCCAATACTTAAAAATTGTCCCTACATTTAGGCCTCTGTCCCCCAATAACTTATGGCTGTTTCCAGATGTCTGGCTCTCAGAAGTTGAGGTACCTGAAGGTCAATGTGCTGCCAGTGTATAAAAGGCTGGCACCTTTCTGTGTCAGCACTGACAACATGTCACTGGCCAACAGCCATACCCCTGGAATGACACCAGTTGTCACAGAAGGAGCACAAGTATGCCTTGTATATCTGTTCTGCTTGTCCTAACATTGCATTTGCCTGCCAGCAATTTGCCAAACAAGAAAGGGTCATGTCAAACAGCAATGGCAGATAGTGGGGAAGCAGATATCAAACCCATAAGATCAAACAAGCAATTACAAAACTGGTCTTCCAACTGTCCATGTTTGTCAGAACAATTAACACCCATTCCCCATGTGTGGGCCTTTGTCTGACTGTCATATTTTGGCCTGTGCAGATGTCAGTCTGTGATGGTATGACAGCTAGGCCCACATGTAGCCTCATAATAACATATAGCAACACAAACCACCTAAGGACCACAGCAGATGGAGTGGAGCAATGATGGACAACCTGCTAAATAGGTACAGTCAGAGGTGTGAATTCCACAACACTGTGTGTGATGTAACGGCATGTACCCCGCCCACATCAGAATTACAAATATATAACAGCAGCCACTGTGACCAAAGCTGTGATTTGACTACAGAAGGACAAAGGGACACACATAAGGGGAAGGGGAACCACTGGCCAGACAAATGGAGAATGTGCACACTAGAACAGTAGCATAGCTGCCATGCAGTGTAAGGGGTCAGTAAACATCACCTGCAAATATACAACACACATCTATTTAAGTGAAGGTTTGCAACCAAACAAAACCTAAACAATGGATACCTCAGAGGCAAAATCACATGAGAATTCCACAAACCTACACACCAAAGACCATGTAGACTCCACACACAAGGGTCTTGCAAACACTGAGGCCTTACCCTAATCCCCAAACACCTACCCTACAGAGATAGGCTAACAGCACAGTTCCTCTACCCCGTGCCATACAGATTATGCTGAGGTGACCCCTGTCTTCCATACAAAGCAATCCAGACCCTGCCTTGATGGGACTGTAGCACATCTGGAACTCAAGGCCTACTCAATCAACCTGTAGGCGCAGCATCAGCCTGGGCTGTGTATCAGTAAGGCTTGTTGACATGACAGATACATGTACTACACACTCCTCCATCTGTGGAATTCACTCCCTGTCAACAACAAGCCAAGTTCCTCTATACCACTAGTGATGTGCTTAAGTGCATGGAAAACACAGAAGACAGTCCTGTGATCCCACCTGTGTCCCTGCTGGACAAGGGTCTTGTGTGCTGACATGTCTTAACATGGGCTACACTCTTGTCTGTGTGGGTTATAAGGGCTTCAGGGCCAATACCCTACTAATGTCATAGCAAACCACCAACCTATACACAACTGTCTGTCATTGGTTCACCACATTACTCTGTACTGCTCTGCCACTGACATACCTAGAAGTCACAGTGCTATGTGGAATATACTACACATATAATGGACATCTCTGCTCAGTAGAAGGCACTCTGTACCAGCACCCATACCTCTCAACCTCTGACAGCAAGACATCTGGACAAGGTCATAAATAAAAGTTGGACAAAGGCACAATGATAGGCATGTGTTGTAAATATTGTCCTTACATACTGAGAAAGTTGGTAGGATGAGGGTTTTTGCTTTAGTGGGAATTGTCTGAAGGTTATGTAGTCTTTAACAGTAATGCCTGTCATTATTTTGTAACTTCAGTCTTCAATTATATGCAACTGACATGCCATAAAAACACAAGTTTATGTAAACTGGATTAAACGTCTAGGCAAACACATGGACAATATACCAAAAAATGTACAGTTGAGAGGTATAGCCACACCAGGATATGACTTCTCTGGTAAGAAACATACCACACAAACAGGAAATCCCTAGCCAGTATATCACCAAGTTCCTAGACAGTTTACACAGCATCATCAGTGAACTGGCTGTAGCCACAGCTCCCAATTGACCTTGTTGACAAGAATGTATATAGCCTGACTCATAATATTGGTCTGTGCATCATACATCTTATATTCCTCTGGTAAAGCACTGTGATGATCTGAGGATGTCTGTCACTAGGTATTGACACAATACATTGCAGTGTCAGACCACAGATATGTCAGAAAATGTCTGCTAAACAGACCAGTACCACTAGGAAATTCCTGTTTACTTCTGAGAGGTATGGCTGTAGCACACAAAGCCCCACTGGAGTACACCTATCTCTGGAATGGAGTCCCACTCTCACTATAGAAGGTCAAACTGCACATGCTCCTACACTTAGAGAATCACAGGCCATGTTGGAACCCACATCGGACTATATGACTGTATTGTGTATACATGTCTTTGCATACAGACAGCTATGTAAACCTTAACTGTCCCTACACACACCCATCAGACAGGATTACCCTCAGCTAGCTGTAGGTGGCCCATATGTGATATATCTGCATCTGTTGCGTGTGATACACAGACATATATATATGGGCAACAGATAATACATCAAGCATACACAAACATAAATGTGGGAAAGTGAGAGACAGACAGTCAGAGCGAGATAGAGAGAGAGAGAGAAAGACACAGGGGGACACACACAGAGAGAGTCACACACATGGATACCTTGAATGGCATAGAGTGATATTCTGCTGCGGACAGTGGCATACAGGTTGCAACCAATTCCATGTGCCAGCATGAAGGTGAGCTCCATTGTGTAACAGTACTGAAGTGGGGGGTATAATATCACATCGCCTGCCTGTGTGTGTGTGTGTGTGTGTGTGTGTGTGTGTGTGTGTGTGTGTGTGTGTGTGTGTGTGTGTGTGTGTGTGTGTGTGTGTGTGTGTGTGTGTGTGTGTGTGTGTGTGTGTGTGTGTAGGCCTATATTAGGAGGCTGTTCCCACTCAGTACACTTCCCATTGCCCTACTTCACAAGAGCTTCTGCTGTCATTCACCTTAGAAGTACCACTGGACACCTATCAGCCCTATAAGTTCGGTAGAGCATGCAATAACTGTGTAACACTATAACTGGATAAGTAGGGATTCTAATCTCAGTCCTGTCAAATGTGTGTGCGAGAGAGTGAGTGAGTGTGTATTTGTTGTTTGTAGGTGAAACAGTTTTAGGCCATTCCTACTCACAACAATTCCCAATGCCTTACTTTAGCAGTCCTACTGATGTCATTCCCCTTAGAAGTACCTTTGTGCAGCCCTAGCCCTATAAGCTCCATGACACATGCAGTAACTATGTAATAGTATAGTACAAATAACTAGATAGGCAAGGGTTCCATTCCCAGTTCTGGCAAATGTGTGTGTGTGTGTGTGTGTGTGTGTGTGTGTGTGTGTGTGTGTGTGTGTGTGTGTGTGTGTGTGTGTGTGTGTGTGTGTCCACAAGAGTGTGTAAGTTTATAGGATGAAGTATTTTGAGGACCTTCCCATTCACAACACTTCCCAGTGCTTTACTTTAGCAGTCCTGCTGATGTAATTCCCTTTAGAAGTACTTTTGCACAGCCCCAGCCCTGTAAGCTAGTATGTAACAGTATAGTGTAAATAACTAGATAGGCAGGCGTTTTCTTCCCAGTTCTGGCAAGTGTGTGTGTGTGCACGCGCATGTGTGTGCATGTGTGTGTGTACACATCCCAGTGCCCAACTTTAGCAGTCCTGCTGATGTCATTCACCTTAGAAGTACCTTTGGCCACGCTCTGTAGTGCATGTGATAACTCTCTAACACTATAATACAAGTAACTAGATAGACAGGGGTTCTACTTTCAGGTTCAGCAAATGTCTGTGTGTTTGTATAAGTGTAGGTATAAGAGTTTGTAAGCATGTATGTTTGTAGGATGAAGTATTTTGAGGACTTTCCCACCCTGTACACATCCCAGTGCCCTACTTTAGAAGTCCTGCTGATGTCATTCACCTTAGAGATATACCTTTGGGCACTTAGCTCTGTAGCATGTGTAATAACTGTGTAACACAAAAGTACAAATTACTAGATAGGCAGGGGGTTTATTCTCAGGTCTGGCAAATGTGTGTGTATGTGCGAGAGTTTGTAAGTGTGTATGTATGTAGGATGATGTATTTTGAGGACTTTCCCACACACAACATTTCCCAGTACCCTACTTTAGCAGTCCTGCTGATGTCATTGCCTTTAGAAGTACTTTTGGACAGTAGTCAACCCTATAAGCTTCATGGCACATGTAATAACTAAGTAACAGTATAATACAGATAACTAGATAGGCAGGGGTTCTACACTCAGTTGTGGCAAATGTGTGTGTGTGAAGGTGGTTGTAGGATAATGTAGTCTGATGCCCTTCCCACCCATTACATTTGCCATTGCCATACTTTACAAGGGCTGTTGGTGTAGTCACCTTAGACATACCTTGTGACACTGCAAAGTCCTATAATCTCTGTGGCATGTATGATAACTGCATATAACTGTAGTATACATAACTAGATAGGTAGAGGTTCTAATCTCAACTGTGATTTTGTGTGTGTGTGTGTGTGTGTGTGTGTGTGTGTGTGTGTGTGTGTGTGTGTGTGTGTGTGTGTGTGTGTGTGTGTGTGTGTGTGTGTGTGTGTGTGTGTGTGTGTGTGTGTGTGTGTGTGTGTGTGTGTGTGTGTGTGTGTGTGAGAGAGAGAGACTCATATCCTCTGGGGGTGTGGGTTATACCATTTTGAGGCATGTACCACCCAGTACACTTCCCATTGCCCTACTTTACAAGGTCTGCTGATGTCATTCACCCTAGATGTACCTGTATACACTTGCCTTCCCTCTACATTCTGTGGCATGTGCAATAACTGCATAATACTATAGTGGAAATAGTTAGAGAGGTAGGGGGCTCTAATTTCAATACCGACAACTATAGTATTGTGTGCATCTTATCCCCTGTGGCTGTTGTGTGTGCAGATTATACCATTTTAAGGCCTGTTGACCCCCTATCCATGACATTACTTTAAAGGCCCTGTTAATGGCATCTGCCTCACATGCACCATGTAACACTATACAGTCCATACCCTTCATTTGTACAGATGTACATGGGATATCTACATGTTTGCACCTATATGTGGTCTATGTCTATGGTCATGGTCTATGTTCAAGAGGAGTCTTGACCAATGGATGGGAGATCGCAGATATACCCCAGGGATTACTTCAGTGTCACTGCTTGACAGAGGCACAACAAAATAATAGGCCTAGTTTTATTCAAACTAAAGGGGTGGTGAAAGCCACATAACTATGGGCTAGGCTTATAAATGCCCTTAGGCAGATAGCCTAGTATGAACCTATGGACCTATGAACCTATGTCCCCTGACAAGGAGCATTCCTGTGATATCATTGCCAAATATGTCACAGTTACCATACTGACACACATGCCAGCATCAGACATCGTACCTGACTGACACATCATGCTGATACAAAGTCTGTCACACTATCTCTTGTGCAGGTATGTAGGAGCAATAGATGAGACCAATTGCTATGTCTGGTGGGTTATCACACCATCCATGAATGCATTTGCAAGAGTAACTGTTGTGAGAGGCTGTGTGTTATGTCCCAGGCATATAATGTATGTGGAGCATGGCATGTGTATGAAGCATTATAGTACATACAACTGAATATGTAGGGTTACTAATATGTCTATTGGCAGCTGTGCATGGGTTTCTGTATGCACAGCCCCTGTAGTTGTCTTCAATGTGTGTATGTGATGTCTATACCATTTTGTGTGCCTCTTCCACCCTGAAAACTTCACTATTGCCAACCTAGTGTCAGCCCATACAGATGCTATCCACTGTACAAGCACAGTTACACTGTTTCTAACACCAAGCCACTGTGGTGCAATGGTCATATCACTGTGAATTGTACATTAATAGATAGGTAGGTCATCCATTCTGATAAGTGTCACCACCATGTGCATGTGTGTCTCAGTGCATGTGCCCATGCAGCGGTGTGTGTGTGTGTGTGTGTGTGTGTGTGTGTGTGTGTGTGTATGCATGCATGCGTGTGTGTGTGTGTGTGTGTGTGTGTGTGTGTGTGTGTGTGTGTGAGTGTGTGCGTGTGTGTGTGTGTGTGTGTGTGTGTGTGTGTGTGTGTGTGTGTGTGTGTGTGTGTGATTGCTATAACATGTTAAGGGCCTCTGAACCCACTATTGCCAATCCTAACAGTCCCTGGAATTGTCACCCACTTCAATAGTAGTAGCAGACACAGACACACTACAGTACCACTGTGCTATCTCTGTAATGTATCTATTGCTATCATTCATAAGGCTGTACAGGTAGGGGCTGTGCTCAGCTCTTTGTCAGCTGCCCCAGGTACAGGATTATGACTCTGTGTGCACTACCAGCATGAGAGGCCAGTCATGTACATGAGATAGCAGACACACATGCTTGTGATTGTCAGGTTAGACTAACACAGGCTAACCTGTGTCAGGAATACATACCCCAAACCTGTCATACACAGTACAGGCAAACCCTCATCAACAGCATAATGGTCGAGTGGATGTGACAATAATGGCAGGGGCAACAGGTGCTGACAGATGACTCTGTTGCAGTGAATGTAATAGCTAAGTTGGTGAAGGACCTAGTACCAGTACCAAGTAACCTCCTCTGTATGTATGAGCCTGTGGTCCTGCTGAATACTCAGGTGACATATATGCAGGCTAGGTGGCTGTGTCAAGGGTATGTATGCAAGGTCACATTGCCTGCCACAATTTCCCTCACACAGTGTTGCATGTAAACACACCTGGTAAATATGTACATGTATAGCTGTACTTTGGCTATGAAAAGGTCACTGTGTTTCCACTCTGTCTTACTCATCATTGCTACTGTCAGCAGGCCCATAGCCTGCAGACACACAGACACCTGGAACGCAACCAGAATACACTACGTGACTCTATAGTCAGTCAGCAGTACTAACAGCAATAGCACATCATGGCTAACAAGGTACTTACTCTTCAATGTGTACCCATAACTACTGCCAGCAGACAGCATCTTACAAAGCATGACATTGCTACACTGTACCATAGTCACCCTGTGCATCAGACCCGTATCAGCATGTCCGTGCATCTGTGGTATGGATAACAGGGTTGTGGCACATGTATCATCACATGCACATGGTGTGGTGTTAGATTTCAAGAGAACTAAGCTGGGTCATATGGTTGATATCATGTCTGTGTGTCTGTCTGGAGGGGTGATGTTCAACTGGGCCATGCAGAGGAGCTGTGCATGTCTTTTGGTGACTGGCCTGGGATAGGGATGTGTGAGTGTTTGTCTGCACACCAGCAAGCAATCTGGATGCCCAACATAGGGTTATATTGGAGAGGTATGGACCATACATGGCAGGATGTACAGTTCGCCATCTCCCAGCAGGCATGCAGTAACTGGTTCTGCCAGGAGTATCACTGGCACCTCCAAGCCCAAAGATAGATGCAGTACCACTCCCTGATAGTGACTCCTGTCTGTTGGACCCACATCCCTGATGGGACTGGCCAGGACAACCTGCCAATGGCCTGCTCCGGTGTGGTGTGGACAGCACCCTCCCTTCAGTAATGCTGTTGGTACTGCCACTATGGGACTATGAATATGCACAGCCATGTGGGCTCACAGCTGATCATGTCGCTGACCTACGTCCACCTGGTCGATGCCCTACTCCCACCACATGCTCAAGCACAGACATTGCATGGGCGAGCAGTGGCAATGTCTCACCCCACTGTCTATCCCCAACATTGGCAAGATGACATATGGCATCACAACTGCCATAGAGGTCATCACACATGGCAGGGAGAGCTGCATTCATGACCCTGAGCATCTGCCTGGTGTTGCAGTCAGTATGTGCCTGTTCCTCCATGATGGACTGTAACATGCATCTAGTGACACCTGCCACAGCATTTGCAACAGGGGCTTGATGGGCAGCAGTCCTCTTTTGAGCACCCTTGTTGATCTGCCTGTGTGTGACCACACCTGCTCTCTGCCTATGGCTGGTGTCTACACTCACACTCACCATACTAAACACACTAGCCTGTTCCATGCCACCACCCTTAACCTGTCCATTATCAATGGCTGCTGGGGACTGTCCATGTGTGAGCATACTGACTGTGTGCAGGGACATGATGGGGGAAAGTGGGATACCAAACAATGGCATGGATCCAGGCACCGACAACCCCACCTGTGCCTCACTATCACCACCATCATCATGGGAGTCTGCTAAGACAATGACATCAGGTTGTGAGGGGGAGGGACACCAACCCCTGTGTTCACCTGTGAGGGGAACACAGCATATGTAATTTAATAAAATCAACATGAACTCCAAACAGCTCACTGTTGATCTCCAAAAAGTGAAAACTCAGTCGTGAAAAGTATAAAAAGTTGTTGTTCGTTTATAAACGAGCAACAACTTTTTATACTTTTCACGACTGAGTTTTCACTTTTTGGAGATCAACAGTAAGCTGTTTGGAGTTTGTGTTGTTGTTTTTGTACGAGTGGTTTTACTTGCTTCTTTAGTTTGTCTAAATTAATAAAATACCACCAAGACCACCGATCCAAGAAGTAAGCGAATTTAATGATCCTGCAAATAATGTGCCACGTCCCTTTAGGGATGATACTATTGATGGCAATCAAAGGACTATTCAGCAGTTTGTTTTACAACTAAATGAGAGAGGCTCTAGAAATCTAGAAGCAGTAGGTATGTCTAATGTGCCTGGGACTGGTAATTTGATTACTCTTGAAGCGGCTGTTCAGGGTCCGGCTATAGCTACTGCTTTGGGAGTGCTTTATGGGGGAACGAGAATGTCATTTTGTGAACCCTTTTTAAACTTTGGGCTCCTCTACTGTGACTGATTTATCAGCAGAGACTGTAAATCTGAGGGAGAAGCTGGAGAATCTGTTGCAGAAAGAGGCTAGTATACATATCAATATTCTTTGCCTTCAGCGGTATGTACAGCTGAACATTACCCCGGGAGGTCTGCGAGCATACAAAGCACCTACAAACTCCTTTGAGGAGGGGAATGCTGAAGATATTTCCTTTCAAAAAAGATGAGTACAGGCAGCTCACCAGTGCTCCAATGAATGGATATGCATCCTAATCGAGAGGGATGAGTTAAAGAAGTGAAGACTTAAAGAAGAAATCAGAATGGTGAGTGCTGAACTTGATAAACTTTTAACATATGTTAAACTGACTAATATGCTGGAAAGAATGAATGGCAGACTTGTGGACTTTGAAGAATTACTAGTAGAGTGTAAAAGCCATAAAATTAACAGAGATATTAAGGATTACAGTCTTGATAAAGCATTTTTTGGCAAAGCAAAAGTAACAGATCTTTTTCATCTAGAAGCAGAAGCAAAGGAAAGACCTTAGGTAAACTGGTGCCCTAGGCAAAAGAGCTCCATGGCGCCCCCCACCACACCACCCAGTGCCCCCATCTTGGTGTACATACACCAAATAAATACTGGAAAAGTGCCCCTGCTAGACTGGCGCCCTAGGCGGCCGCCTAGTTGGCCTATGCCTAAGGCCGGCTATGAGAAGCTATAATGGCAGTAATGAGGTCAGCTGGGGTAAAACTGCTTCCGCTTCTTCCTCAGTTTCTTTTGCTGCTTCTGAAGAGGGTGATTTGAGTGCTGCATCTGAGGGTAGTGTGGAACAGTTCCCAGCTTTGCCTAAAGCACAAAATCCGAAAGACATGCAAAACTGTTTCCGGAGTTCCAGTTCTGTTAGAACACTTTAACAACAGAAAATGGGGATGCAGTGAACGGGGCCAGCAAAAGAACTATAACAAGATGGGACAGTACAACAAGAAAAAACATTGGTACTAATGTAGTTTGTGATAAGTTACATGTGTTAAATTTGTCCAATCATGAAACTTCTGATGTGGTTATGTCTGTATTATGTCTTGGTCTCAAATTTATACTGACTGCCTTACCGAGATTACATGTACTTAAAAGTGAAATCTCTTCTTTTAGCAGAAAACTGCATTTAATGTACTACTTTAAGCAAGAGGGAGGGGTTGTGTTTAATGACTGTTATGAAAGTAGTGATGAGGATTCTTTTTATTCATGCCTGTAATCTCAGGAAGTTTTGTTTCAGAATGATGTTAATGCCTATTGCCAACTGAATACCAATACTATCTCTGTTAAAAACTCTTTTACTCAATATTTTCTAAATAATACCTTGCAAGGATTTTTTGCTACTCTTAATTTTGTGGTTGAAAAATGTACTGGTTATGTATAGAGAATAAGTCTAACATATGTTTTAATTTAACTAAACAGCAATGGCTATCCCTATTGGAATTTGGTAATGATAGAAGATGGGTGGTTAAACCATCTGACAAGGGCAACCAGATAGTAATCATGCACTTCACACAATACTTAGAGATGTGTTATAAACATCTGAATAATGTGGAAATGAATAGAAAATGTGATGTTTCTGATTACTTTGAAGTTATTAAGCAGTACCAACTTTTGTTAGACAAAGGTTTAAGGCTGGGGTATTTCACCTCTAAGGATGTGGAAACAAAGTTTGGAGTGGAAAACTGCTCTATGGCAGTTTTTTACTGCTTACCTAAAACACACAAAGGTTTAACTAACCTTAGCGGCCGACCTATAGTGTCTGCACAGAGGTATTTTTTGAAGAATATAAGTGTGTTATTACAAGAACATCTTAAGAAATATGTTATGAGTGCAGCCTCCTGTATCAAGGTCAGCCAGGACATTTTGAACAAAATAAAGAGTAAAGTTTGGAATATGGATATGTTTTGGCTCTGTTTGGATGTCAAAAGTCTATATACTAATATTAAGCATGAAATAGGGATTCAGGCCTTGTTCCATTTTTTTGAGGATTCCCTTATGTCTTGTTTTCTGATAGATTTAGTTATGTTCTGTTTAAAAAATATTTTTTTATGTCAATGGAGACATTTTCCAGCAGTTGCAGGGCACTGCCATGGGGGCGGCTTTCGCCCCCATGTATGCCAATTTAGTCATGGCTAAACTTGAAGATTACTTTATTTATAGACATGAATTTTTTAGATCAAAAGTTATTTTATATTTTAGATTTATTGATGATCTTATTTTTTTATGTCAAGGAAGCCAGACAGAGGCCCTTGGGTTTGTTAATGACTTACAAGCCAACACTATGGGCCTAAGTTTTGATGGTATACAGCTTGGCCCACAAGTGAATTTTTTGGATATAAGCCTAGATGTATTTATTACTAGTCTCCATAGGAAATTTGAACATAGAAATGTATTTTTATATGGGAACAGCTGTCACCCCAAACATTTGGTCAAAGTACTGCCCTACAATGAATTCTTACAAATTCATAGGCTATGTAGCCTTGATATGAGCTTGGATTTAGAGATAGCTGAAGCAGAAAAATGTTTATTAGAAGAGGCTGTGATGTCCAGCTGGTCAGGGAAGCTAAACAAAAAATTATGGACATGATGTATTCTGTTAACTCTCAGGGAGATTCTCATTATGTCCATGCTAATGGAAAATATAATGTTTGTATTGGTGGAAATAAATCTACCAATACAGCTGTGAGCAATGGAGAGCAGAAGAAAGTTTCCTTAGTGACTACTTATAATGTTATAACTGAGGAAATAGTTAAAAAAGGGCTTAGCTTGTGGCTTATGCTCCTAAAGGATAACATTTTGAACTCTACACTACCTGTTTTTCGAGGATTGCATATAAAAGAGCTAGGAATGTGTCTGACATTCTGGTACATAACCAATTTTGTTTACCAGATGTTAATGTCAGTCAGAGCTTAAGCATAAATAAAGGCACTGTTCCATGTGATGGCTGTTCCATCTGTCAATATGCAGTAAGCTCTTTTCCCTATATTAATGGCATCAAGTTTATAGCTAGGCATGAATACAGTTGTAACATGGAGGGGTTAGTGTATGTGCTTAGATGTGGATGTAAGAAGTTTTACATAGGGGAAACTTATAGGAGTTTTAGGGTCTGGTTGCAGGAACATATTAGGGACATAAAAAATAAAAAAATTAGAGAGTCCCCTTGGGAGTCATTTTTTGATAGCACACAACTCTAACCCTGGTTCTCTTAGGGGTTGTGTCTAGGAAAAATTGCAAGTTGGCATAGGTGAATGTGTGTCTTTAAAAAACAAACTCTTAAAAAAGAAACCCTGCTGATTTTAAAGTATGGTACTTTGGAGCCTCAGGGACTCAACAAAGAATGTAATTGGAAGTATGTGATTTGAATTGTATGCTTAATTGATTAATTGTTTTGTGTAATATGCTGTATATAAGCAAACAGTATTTTGTAGTGTTTTTACTCTTGGAAGGCTGTGTAAGCCGAGGCGCTAAGTGTTTTATAAAATTCACTTACTTCTTGGATCGGTGGCCTTGGTGGTATTTTATCACTTTATTTTTTTGATTTTCTAAGTTGTATTTGCTATATGTAAATTAGTACCCTGCATTATGTTTGCTGATTATATATATATATATATATATATATATATATATATATATATATATACATACATATACATATATATATATATATATATATATATATATATATATATATATATATATATATATATATATATATATATATATATGTGTGTGTGTGTGTGTACACACACACACACACACACACACACACACACACACACACACACACTCCTGGTGCAGTCTGGCACAGCTGAGACACCTATGGGCCCTTAAAGGCAGACCTTACGGTAGTTATACCTGCCACAATCCATCTCTTTCACTGCTACTGTCAGACCCACAACAAAGGGTGACAAATCCTACTGTGTGATGGGCCTAGTAGCAGAATGGGAATTGTGGCCAAGACCAAGGCTATTGGAGTGAGCTATACAGTGTCACCAAGTGCATATGCATGTACTGTAAGAGCTGACTTACTGCTATACAGATCACACACAATGACAAGGTGTAACAATATGTGATGATAACTGATGAGGGAACAGGACTATACACTATCACTGCAGCACATACACAGTTCAGACTCACAGGGATTAATTTCAGATAACATTGCAGGAGAGTCTGCAATACATACAGGACACATGTAAAGTACTAGGTGCATAGCCTCATAAGATGATACCAGGCTATTAGCCCTGATGCCCTCATAAGCTTGGTCCAGACTTTCACTCATGCCCCTTCCAAGCCAGCACCTGTTTCCCCTGTCCAGCTGGGATACACTCAGTTTCCCAGTGGTGTCTCATCAGTTTCCCATACAGTCATCCATCTTCTTCTTCAAGTGGGCTATACACGTACACTACTAGACATGGGGAGGTAGTATCTATTACATATAGTGTATTGTGTGGGACACTATACTATCCCACCAAGTACTATACATGTCACAGAAAAGGGGAGGGCCTTGTGTGCATGATGAGTGAGTGCAATCTGTCTTACAGATATGCAGAAATGCCATCAAGGCAGGTTTGGACATGGCCTTGTATGCCAGACACAGGTCACCTATGAGCAGTCTGTATGAGACTGAGTCCAGAGACAGGGCTTTCAGCCTACCTGAATAGGATAGGTGTTGCAGACCCTGGAATTGCCTGGTGTGGAACCTCTGTGATCTTTGCAACTGCTGCGTTTGCTTGGCAAGGTACATACCAAAGGAGCCACTGTACTTGGTAATGCGTCTGATAAGGGTGGAGTACAGGGATGTTGTGGCCTCCTGGTTCCTGGATGACATACCCATATTTGTCAGTTGAGCCATGTAGACAGCCTTCCATACAATGGTGCCCACATGGTGGGAAACTGTCAGGTTGCTACCAACCTTGGTGCACAAGTCACCTCACACCTGATTGCATGCTCAATACATTATTACTGTCATAATTAGTGTAGATGACATCTGCCACAGCAGGAAGAATGATGTCTCTCCTGGCATTCAGTTTGTGGAAATACTTCTTGCACCAGTCATTAATTGGGTGAGGGCCTCTTGGGGGATGCTCACATCAGTAGGGGAATGGAAGACAGTGGCCAGCTTGCAAGCATCTGTACACCTAGTCAGCCACAGACCACTGTTTTTGTTCTGTACCTCAGATATGTATATCTAAAACAGTAGAGGCCCCCAGACTGATCCTTAGGGTACACCACTTTGGAAGACTCTACTGCTAGAGGGGGGTTCCACTACTTTGACCGAGTGGGTACTATCATTGGGCTAGTTAGCTACCCATCTGGTAACATATAGGTTGGTGCCTAGCTGTGTAGGTGTATGTATCGTGGCCACCTGGGTTTATTGTGATAGGATTGGGCTAGGTGAAGGTAGGCATTGTTCACCATTTTCCCCTTGTCCTTGTGTTTGTTGACTATTTCAGAGAGGTCAACCAGGTTTAACAGGCCTAATCTCCCTTTGACAATTCCATGCTGTGTGGGCTCAGGCATTTCGATGTTGCCAATGCCCTTGTTCATAATGTCCTTGATATTGCCTTCCATCTCCTTGCAGAGCAGACTAGTTAGGCTTATGTGCATATGATCAGATGGGTTGGTGGATTACTCCGCCTTTGTGTATAGAGGTGACAGCCGCTGTCCCCTGTGCAGATGGGATGACACCGGTGCTCAGTCTGTGGTTGACTACAGTGTGGAATGGATCTGAGAGGCCATGCCTGTGTTCATATAGGATACAGCCAGGGATGGGATCAGGCCTATGGATACTTCTGTGTGTTGCCTTTGAGAGGGCATTACGGACCTGCTTCCTTATGATGAGTGGAGGGGGGGCAGGTGTTGTGCATGCACATGCATACCAATTGGGGACAGGGGGATGATGTTTACACTTCACCTGTCTGCAGCCAGTTGCCTATATCTATGCCGTATGTGTACGTGGTGTTATTGACCACCACTACAGAGCAGATTTGTGTGTTTCCTCTAAGATTGCAGACACTTGTGTGGAAAGCTTAGTAACTGGCCTTGGTGGATGTGTCCAATTTGCACTCAAAGATAGCCTTAGGGTAATTCACCTGTGAACTTATTTGCTTGTGCAGACCAAGGTGGCATTGCTTTCAGTAAGGCACCTGTTCCTGCTTGCCCCTGTCCAGCAATTATTTCTACCTCTTATGGTATTTGTGTATTGCTGCTGTCCACCATGAACATTTACCCTACCTTGAGGGAGATGATGTTTTTCTGTCAGGTATTGCTGAGTCCATGCAGCTATGTAGGTACCCATATAGTATTGTGGTGTGGGCTTGGGCACTACTGCTAGTTCCAACTGATGGGATGTTGCTGTAAAGCTACTTCTACCTGCTCTGAGGATATCTGTAGTCATTTGTGTAAAGTAAATTTTCTTTGACTATGACAAGGGGGGGAAGGGGAGATGGTGACCTGAACAGCGATGGCTATCTGGTCAGATCTTACCAAAGAGGATGACACTGTAGGAGTACTACTGGAGGAGTGTTGACTGGCTGATCCACTGCATTGCCATTGACAAAGCCAAGGAATCTCTGTCATTCATGTTCAGGTGGCAAAGGTCATGCACACTATGGTTGGGTAGCTGAAGTCAGTCACTCAGGAGCAGGGTAGACGATTGAATCCTGACAGATTCCAGCAAATCCCAATAGGTGTGATGGGTATCCAAAGTCATGGTTGGAGGCCTGTAGCTAGCTTAGAGCAAGACATCTGCACAAGGGCACATATCACTGGTGGGCAAAGGCCAGAAAATAGTGTCACTTTATGAATTTAGCTGAAACACATGTAGATGCCAGCAAAGATTATGCTGCATTCATAGGTCTACTCTGCAGGATATGACTACTGACAAACAAATGTATACTATTATGTTATGACTTCATTCTTTAATGGGTTGCCAGTGATGTGCCAGAGAATGCACAACTGTATGAGCCATTGACTACAAATATGAGGTGGACATGTGGTCAGTCTGCAAAATTCTGGACATTTGTCAGGTATGGGCTCAGTATATAACATACAATTCAACACACACTTCTGTACCTGTTGTGTACTATGCACATACCCTATATAAGTGTCCTACATTTGTATGACAAGCATATGTATCACAGTAGCATTCACAGATGACAGATGAATATGTACAACATCCCAGGTAGCTGGCCTAGCAGTGTCACACTCAGTATTGCACAACAGACACTCCAGTAGTAGTCATACATGAACTGATCTTTGCTGGGGTGACTCAGAGGTCAGAGATGTGATCCATGTCAACACAGACAGGGCAAGCAGGAATGGCCATAGGTGCTTGACAGCAGCATCTGAGTCCAGCATGTCTTTTTGCGACCTAGTGTTTACTGTCCTATTTTGACATTATTGCATCCCGCCTTCTGCATTCCAGTACAATCTTATGTGATTGACATACCTGTTATAGTGCTGGATAGTTTCCTCAGAATACTGCAAAAGGTTAGGTTTGTGTAGTTGCAGATTGTCTTTGTGCAGATGGGTTTAAACCTGTGTTGCATAGGCAGCAGCTTGCCATTTGTAGGTAATGCTCATGAGCAGGTAATGGTCTGTGCACCAATCTGTGTCTCCCACTTGTTACTTGCATCTAGAGCAGCTGTGTTGTCTTTCCATTAACCAATGCCATAGCAACACAGTGCTATAAGTAATTCCTCATGTGGGCCTTGCCCCTTTGCTTTCCCTGTGCGGAAGACATTATGGAGGTGTGGGGGCTACAGCTTCACAGACAATAGGTGGAAATACCTCTCAGAACGAGACATGTGGAGATGGTCCAACAACATGGGGATCAAAGTTCCAGAATTGGGTACAGATTGTACGTAAGTATTGCTGTAATACACATAGAGGATTGCTAGATTAATAGGGTTTGTCTGGACATGCATTTTCTGTGTGACTTGATGTCTGACCATGATATGCCTCTGACGTATCTTTCAATTTTCCAGATGTCCACATACTGCCCAGAGGTTTGCCTATCATGTTTGGTCTGTTACTCAGACAAACTTCTGTTTTTCTGAAATCAGTAGGATAATGTGAGGATTGTAGTCAGTAAATGTTGACATCCATTAGTGTTTCAGACATCAATATCCTTGAGGGATGTTATATTACAACAAACCCTATAACACCAGCAACTGTTTCAATTTGTAACACCATTATGTGAGATACGTCCCTCTTTCTGGCCCGCTGTCTCCCCAAGTACATCATGCTTTGTCCAGATGCCTTGCAGTAAGAGGTACAAAGGTATGGTATATCATTACTTAGTGACTCCACTCCTGGTATCATCCCAATGACTTAGCAGACTCTTGGAAGTGGTATGCAGCAGAGGCCATAAATATGGTCCCACACCCTGGACATTATGTGGAGATCTGTGCAGTTGACAGTTATACCAATAAAACAACTGGAAGCACTTGAAAGAAAACGAAAAAAGAACCAACAAGTGAAGCCAAAAAAAACTGCAGAAAACACAAGTCCACTAATCTTTCTTTAATAAATTTACTAAACCACCCATACACACCATACATGCACAACACAAACAATACAACAGTTTTCCAATCCACTTGGACTTCATCAGACAATGTACTACCATTTAATTACTCTATATATATTAAATAACCAACCCTCCAACCAATGTAAATCCCCCAAAAACATTCAAAATGAACCTATGAACCAACAAGCACTTGTTCAGTTGACAGTTATGTATGTCAGGGCATTGTCAACAGACTGCCAAAACTGTGTAGCAATGCTGTGTGTAAATGTTTGTTGGGCTGAGTAGGGAGAGTAGAAGATGTGAGTGGCATAGTGCCTTTTCTATCTGACTGTGCATGCTACTGCAGTTGCTGGTGGTCTATCGGGTGTATATGTTTGTAGGGGCAGACTGGAAAATGTCCTGTAACACCTCAGGATTCCTAGTGGACTGTGAGTTGGGACAGTGTATGTCAGTGTAGTGTGTGACTGGCAATCATGATCAAATAGTCACTCTACTCTAGAGTTCATTTGGGGTACTGGTATTTTGCTGTGACTATGGTGCAAATGGTTGTGAGTAGACATTTTTGCACCAATATCTGCTTTTTCCTACATTTCCATCCCTGTACTGCATGCTATACTTGGAAATACATGGGTAATTCCCCACAGCTGTTTTGGGGTAGTGTGTTGGTTTTACTGTGGTTCAGCGGGTGCTGGGTGAAATGGTTGACAGCTCTCACTGCTTTTTCTCTTCTGTTACATGACTGCAGTCATACCTCTCCACTGTCCAGATATCTAGACACTGTTCAGATGCGTGGCTCATATGTTTGATCTGTTCCCCATAACAGTTGTGGGTTTCTGCGAAATCACTGGGATGATGTGAGCATTGGCATCAGTAAATAATGACATTCATTTGTGTTTCAGACCTGAAATCTATCAAGAATTATATGCTAAATCAAACCATGCTACTCTAGCAGACTTCTATGCGTATAACAGCCATATTTCAAAGATGTCACTATTGTTTGCCCTTTATAGGTTGGTTATCTATCATATTTATATATATATATATATATATATATATATATATATATATATATATATAAATAATATAATTTGTATTTATTTATACATATATATATGTATATAAGACTATTACAGATATATATATATATATATATATATTTATATATATATATATATATATATATATATATATCTATATATATATATATATATATATAGTCCCTTATATGAAATGACTGTAGTGTATGATATGTTTGTAAAAACATTACAAACTCTTACAGCTCAGATGGTGTAGAGGTATGCTACTGTGATTCTAGTGCACAAGGTCCTGGGTTCAAAACATGGAGTGATGACTTTTTTTCATTAATGTTAAATGACCAGAATACATGATATGTTTGTAAAAGCAGTACAAATTTCCACAATTCAGATGGTGTTTTAGTATGCTGCTGTGTTTGTAGTGCACAGTATCCTGGGTCTGAGACTTGGTAGGGCTAATTACTTTGTTGCTGGGCAGAACAAGGGCTGATGGAGACAGAGTGATTGAGGCACTTTTAAGCAATTGTAAGTGGGGTTTGCAGGTTTTCTGTGGAGCTAAGAGATGCTAATAGATGGTTAAGGCCTCTTAGCTTCACTTAGCACTGCTTACTCCCGCTTACACCTGCACTAATTTTAATTAAAGAAAAGAAAAAAGAGTGATATGAAAGTGGTTAAATGGGGGCAAGCAGGGGTTAAGACATTAGGAAAACCAGCTAGGGATGTGCAGGATGGGTATATGTAAGGACCAAAGCTCTACAGTTCTTCTGCAGCAACAGCTGTGAATAATGTGTCGAATTTGGAATTTACAGCCTCACATCCCACAGGGAGAGGTGTTGGTGACAGACATTTGGAGAATAATTTGTAGGTAGATTGATTAATTACATTGTACACGGGGCAAACTGTAGAGCTATGTATGATGCAATTATGTTTTTGCAGGACAGATGCCCTTTTAATTTTAGGTGAGAGCGGGATGTATTTTGAAGGGCTGTATGTATGTTTGGAAAGGTAGGTTGGGTAGGATAGCATTTGCTGACAGACAAGACACACAAGACAGCATACAGAGGCAATATATGACACATGAGGGGGTAAACAACTTGGACAAGAAGGGTGGTTGGGAATCAGAGGCTCATGAGCCCCCACCCATTCCACTGCACCTTCACGGTCCCAAAGGCAGCTGTGCTGAGGTCTGGACAAGAGAGGCAGTCTGCCCCTCAAGGTGCACCAGGCAGCCCTCCAACTGGAGCAGCTGCCTACTCAACTCAGAGCTGATGATCCTACTATTATAGTTCACCTGGATTCTTATCTCTGTCCAAGGTGATTGGTAGCAGGTATCAATAACTGTGACAGCGTGACACTTAGGAGACATGTATCGGGAAGAGGGCATGGTGTATGTACTTATCCTGCTGACATTTGCATGCATATGGGGTTGGACAGCGGAACAGATTTACATGGTGTATTAGTATACCCTTCATGCAGCTGCTACACACATTTCTTTACCTGTAAGAGCTGTGGGGAAAATACCTGTTAGCATGTTCTGTTTCTACAAATATTCAGGCTTCTATTGTGAATACATGCACACATCTCAGTGCCACTCCCTGGATTGGAACTATGTCTGGGTGTGATAAAATGAACATCAATGCTGTTTTCCATCACACTGAGCTACTTGGGAACTGCTGTTTTTTGCTTGACCGATTTCTGACTGATACTCTCTGGGTTGGACAGTCTGACCTTGTAATCCTGAAATTCATGCATGGCAGATAGTTATTGTACTGTGTATTACTCATTTGAAATACTACAATCTGGAAAGCAAAGGTTAACACAAGACTGCACTGCATACTAGCTGTTTCCCAGAACAGCCTCAGTTATTTCATGCTGTCAATGCCATATTTGCTGTAAAGAACCTGTACACATTCTATTTCTATAACAACATACCAAAGTAAACACAACAGTTTGTTGTATATTTTATTACAGTGAAACGACACTTTTATTAATGGACATCCTGTGGATAAGTATTAGTGTGAAAAACATATTTTATTCATTAGACACAGTACACACTCTATCTACTGGCAGTAAACAATCTACCTACTGGCAGTAAACAATGTACTCCTTCTACTTTATGGCACTATATACAGCAAGATAGATCTATACTCACCAGCCTGTCAAAGCATCCTTGTCAGTCTGTCGGTATGGGCCTCAATATTCATAGCCCTCTCTTCTGCCGCTGTAGGTGTGAGAAAGAAACATTATGCATACCTGTCTATCACATATTCAGGCTAGACTTTGGCACAGCTGTATGTACCTAGGATATTTACAAACTGCTGGGGCATGCCCTTCCTGAGCATCTTGGATCCATTGGGCCAAGAGCTCCCCCTTCCTGTGCTTTAGGTTGGCATAATGATGCCATACCAGCTCACTGGTTTGGAGAATTCCAGTGGCACTGGTGAGTTTGCATGCCAGATGGTCCTAGGCCTCCTCTTTGTACTGAAAGCCCTGGTACTGACCTTGCAGCAGTCTGTTATCATGGTGTTCTACAAGGAGTCTAGCCATAACCCTGGCCTCCAGGATGCCCCAGCACTCTGCCTGAAAGTGCGCTCCCTCTCCAACACCAGCATGTTCCTGCAGAGATCAAACTAAACAAGTTATGGCTGTATACCCACCTGCATGGCTTAAATAAGGCCATATTCCCATCCTTTGCTGTCATTGGGCCATTTTGAAAATGCTAAGCTCAGCTAAGCAGTGCGCAAATCTGCTAAGCTGGGTTGAACAGTGCTTAAAGGCATAATTGCTGAGCATTGATTAGCAGTGCACAAATTTATTTAGCTGAGCTGACAGTTGCTCAGGATTCATATTTAAGCAATGCTTACACAGACTAATTATCACTGAGCATTGCTAACCATTGCCCAATTTTCATTTTAAGAAAATATCAGGATAATGACTTCATTAATCATTACTGACATATTAGTAAGTGTATTTAATTTACTTTACATGACATCTTTTTATGTGCTTTCATTACATTGCTATGGGGTGTGACTATACTGTATGGGACACTTGTGCATACATAGGTGATTTCACATTTTGTATGCACTCACACTTACATTTTAGAACAGCTACAATACCCTGGTTGACAAGTATCAATTACTACATGATTTAAAATTAAAATAATAATTTTAACACTGCTTTCCCATGCAAAAATAAACTGCCTGTCTTGGTACTTGAACCATGAATGCATGCATACACCAGGACTCTAACCACCACACTATCTCAGCATGAGGATTTTAGATGTATGTTTTTATTTATCTGCTATGGAATGTTTCAGCAATGCTGAGCAGAAGGCCATAAAGTGTGCACCTGCTCAGCTATGCTTAACCATACCTTAGAATGGAAAAAATAAATAAATTCATAAACCCACTTTATTTACATGTATCTGTACTTCTTGTCAGTCACAGTAAGGGAAATTGTAAAGGGACACATAGGGACAGATTTTAATTATTAGTCTTACAAAGTTGGGAAGTGTGACTGTTGTTTTCTAGCAAACCATTGGCAAATCACTCAGGGTTTAAGTCAGAACATACTGCCAAACATTTAGATTTCAGACTTCATACCCTTCAGGAAATCCGTGCTACTGAAAACCTTTTATTCTATCAGCTTTCCAGGTTTGTCAGTGCAATATTTAAAAAGTGTCCCTATTTTTGTGCCTTTGTCCAGTGGCAGCTTGTGATATCGGACTGCAGCCCCCCAGCTGTGAACCACAATGGTACAGTTCTACAGTCCTAAAAATCCTCCATACGAAATGAATCCGGACTGCTGCCTTACCAGTCTAGATTCAGGAAGAAGGAAGCAGACTGCTGAATACCCCAGAACCATATAGACTGGAAGGTGATCAGACTGCAGAGCCAGCAGTCTTGGAACAAGCCGAGAAACCAGAAACCGGAAGTTTGCATTCCAGCGCGAAAACAGGATTACCGTTTGCAGGAGAAAGCTGAAGCTGTTACATATTGCAGGTACGGGAGACTTGTGTGTGTGTGTGTGTGTGTGTGTGTGTGTGTGTGTGTGTGTGTGTGTGTGTGTGTGTGTGTGTGTGTGTGTGTGCGTGTGTGTTCTTTTTCTTTGCATTTAATTTTTTATGTGGTTTACATCCAGTATTTAATGCTTTTTATTTGGATTTACACTTGACATTTTTTATTTTTTGTTTCTTTTTGCTTTGGCTTTAATGTCCTCAGGCAGTACTTTCTTATGCAGAAGGATCAGACCATCAAAGAGACCACTATGCAAATAGCATCCAGCATCAGAGGAGGCATGTGTTAATGCTGGTGAAAGAGCAGACATAATGTGCCACCTCTGTGTAAGCTATGAGAAGTTGCAAATGTGGACTGACAGATTCAGAAATGTCAGACGTCTGGCCACACACAACTTTCATGGGTACATTATGTTTTGCTTGGTTTTGCAGAAACCACACTCAATACCTATTTAAGGCAAGTGGTTTCTGTGAAACGCAGGTACCCAAGCTTAGGCTGCATTTAATGTTAAATTGCTAGAACATGGTGGCCACATTTGCCATTGTTATTTCTGGCAGAATTTAAGTTACTGCACTGTAAACATAAAACATGGTCTATATGTTTCTGCCCAGAACCGAGACTTTATTCATTTTCTGCAATTTCTGTGCTAGTTAGTAGAGGACATTTATAAAGTGCAGTGCAGTTCTGATGCCTGGGCAATGAGCTGCCATTCACTGTCTTTTACTGATACACATAAAATATAGTGAACATATTTTCTGTCTCTGCAGGTACATATAAAATGGACATCATTTCTTTGAAAAGTAATATATTTATTTTGAACAAAATGTACTGTCCAGTTTATGCACTGCCATATATTAACAGGCAGATAAGAGTAATGCACTGAAGTAAATGTGTGTGTGGCCCCAGTTGGTTTATACTGGTGACTATAGAGATTGCTGGTGGTAGTTAGAGAATACTTCAGGCTTGAACCCTGTACATTGGGTGCAGGTAACAAGAACCTGAATTCCCTACCCACCACCATTTGTGAAAGTTTTGCAGATTTCTGCCTCATATTTTGCTCTATTCTATTACTCATACAATCTGTGGTTTCTGAGTTTTTAATTCCTGGTGGTGCAGTGGTAGCATTGCTGCCTCACAGCTAGAGGTTCTCTTGTTTGATTCTTCGCTGGGGTGCCTTCTGTGTGGAGTCTGTATGTCCTCCCTGTGTTTGTGTGAGTTTGCTTTGGTGTCCTCCCATGTTACAAAGACATGTGTCTGCAATATGTCTCCCTGGGCTTCTGCTGAAAATTGGCTTTTGTTCCAAGTCAGACTTTTCTTGTTAACAAATGTTAAATAAATAAAATTAGCAAGCATTTGCATTTCAGACTTCATATTCTTTAGAAAGTGCATAGTAACACAAAACCTTTTATTCTTGCAATTTTCCAAGTTTTAAGATGAATATTTGAAATGTGTCCCTATTTTTGGGACTGTATTCCCCCATTATTGGCTTTGTCTAGGTTTTTTGTGCTAAGGTTGAGAGCTATGATGAGAACTGAATTCACTGAATATGTTTTAAGGCTGTATTACCCCATTATTGTCTTCATCCAAGTTTTTTGTGCTAAGGTTGAGAGTTATGGTGAGAACTGAATTCACTGAATAAGTTTGGGGGGTGTATTCCCACATTATTGGCTAATCCAGGTTTTTTGAGATATGGTCGAGAGCTATGGTGAGAACTGAATTCAATGAATATGTTTGAGGGCTGTATTCCTCCATTACTGGCTTTGTCCATGTGTTCTGTGCCAAGAGGTTGACAGCTATGGTGAGAACTGAATTCACTAAATGGTAGCCATTTAAGTTTCAGTCTTCCTCTCTTTCACAATACAGCTGATCTGGCATAGTGGCATGTTGCTCTTCAAGACTTGGCAGTGAAATCCATGATGGTAACACAGCATTTTATTCTAGCAACTTTCCAAGATTATACAAGCAATGTTAAAATGTGTTCCTGGCTTTTGTCCCTCTCCAGTACATTTTGGCTTTTTCCAGATTTCTTGTGCTGCAAAATTGAGAGATAGAGCTGAGTGTTGAGTAGATTTTACAAGGAGCTGAGAGGTGCAGAGGAAGAGAAGCTTGGTGCTGCTTATGCTGAGACTGCTTGCATTGTTAACAGCACAACAGGTAATGTATTTGCTTTTGATGCAGAAGGCTGTGGGTTCTACTCCCACAGTATGTAGATGCATTGCTGATATTGTACTGTGTTGTAAACATGGTCAATGCTGGCATCTTGAAAATGTCCTTTTTGATGAAGATACCTAGTAACTATGAACCTGCCCATTATTTGCCATCCATTCCCTATTGCAATATTACTAGCTTATCATTTTTATGTAATATAGGCAATTTATTCCTCAAGGGCAACAGGCACTTTATTTGTAGATGAAACAATGAAATATAAAGGTGTTTGCTAGCAGCAACCTCTTCATTAGTTACAGATCTTTTTAATGTGGAATTATTTAGATGACTTTTACTTCTACAGAGATTGTGCATATTTACTGATACTGGTGGATTGTAGAAGTTTGAGTAGACTTTTATGATGCAAATGTTCTCAATTGGGCAGTATTGTCATTATTGATGCATGCATTGTGTTTCATTGTTTACTGGAAAAATGTTCAAAACAATAAATTTAAAACATCCTCTAACAACTGTACTGTATTATACAAGGAGTATAATTTAATGCAATCAGGAAGGGGCATCACAGAACACATGTATGTTTTGTGTGCAAGGTGCCTATCATTTGAAAATAGCCCAACATTTATCTGATACTAGCCAAATGTATTTTCTTTGAATGTGGGTTTCAATGCTGTTTCAATGAATGTGAGTTTCAAGGGCAGAGAAGTTTTAATGCTAAGGCTGTTTTCATTGTGAGACTGCATTGCTTTTTTAGCACATCTTTGTGTTTGTGCTGTAAAATGCTAAATAAAACTTTCAAATGAAGTCCAGATCATCGTAGAAGTAAAGTAGTATGCTCATTAGTGTTTATGGTAAATGGGATGAAATAGCCAAGTAATGGTTCATTGGAATAGCTGCTCCATTCTACCATGATTTTGTGAGGGAGAAGGGCAGTAAACTCAGGCAGCCCCGGCTGAACTATACCTCTCAATCTGAACTGTCCAGATTTTCACAGAATGAATAGATTTTTGCTTTTTATTTTCGGTTTGTTCCTCATAAAATTTGTGGTTTTCTGGCAAACCATTTAGGAATTAAGTCACTAAATGACACACACTGAGTTTCAAACTTCATAACCTTCAGAAAAATGCATGCTAAAGCAAAACCTGTTATTCTATCAACTGTCTCAGTTTATACAAGAGCAATTTTTAGTACTGTTTATATGTTCCCCCAATATATTTGGCTTTGTCCAGATTTCCTGCATTAACAGGTTGAGAGGTACGTGCAAATAAATTGCTTTATAGAATTAGGCATATCCAAACCTCTCAACTGTTCTCGATTTTTGGCTCAAAATGTTGCTCTTCCCCTAATAATCCCTCCACAAAATGGCAATTTTGGAAGAAAATGTGGCGGGTTTACAATTAATAAATAACTGTAATAATCAGAGTTATAGATTACTTTTATTTCAGAAATGCATGTAGATTCTTTTATTTTGTCAGCTGCTCAAGTTAGCAGTACTAATATTAAAAAAGTTTCCCTTCTTTGACAGGTTCCCAGCTCTATTGTGTGGCTATTTTATATTTTTGCATCACATTTTTGGTCCATTTTTCATAAAATTGTGTTTTTTGGCAAATTAGTGACAAATCATTGGAGACTGAAGTTAGAAAATAATGACAGACATTTGAGTTTCAGATTTCATACCCTTCAGAAAATTCATACTAATGTAAGACCTACTATTCTATTATCTTTTAAAAGTTTATAAGAGTAATATTTAAAAAAAAATATTATTGTTTTTGGGCCTTTGTCCCACTTCTAAGTAAGGTTTTGTCCAGATTTCTTGCTCTGAGGTTGAGAGGTATGATAAATGTGTCAGGGCCATCACAGTCAGCCAGAGACATTTCAAATTGTGACATACTTGTTGCACCCCACTCCCCCATGTAGTGACTCTGGAAGTGTCCAAGCAAGGCAAGGAGCAGTTATGCAGTGTAAATGTGCAGAGTATCCCCCATCAAATGTAGACACAAGTACTACAATGACTTTTCATTTGTCCTTGATTTTGAGAATGTTCTGGTTTCTGTCATATTTTTATAATGTTGATTTATGCTTATTATTATAAAGAAAGTGCCTGTTGCTCTGTGTTTAAGTAGCAATGCTTTAATGACCATCAGGTAAGCTTGTCTGAGATTGTAAGATGCAAGTAAGCTTTAATAAGCATACTGTTAAAGAATTGCCAACAATGAAAGCCTTTCTGCTGTTGCCATTGCAGAGAATACTTACATAACTAGATAATATATAAGCCTTGGGTATTGAAATGCATATGACAGTATTTGTAATAAAGGACAGGATCACATTATTTTAAGAAGCTCATTACGTTTGTTAGAGACTTGCAGTCATCTTTGTAGGCTTTACCTGTAAACTAAACAGAATGCCAATCTATCATGTGTGGCCCATAACCTTTGCAATAATCCTTTAAGCAATATATTTTGAGCTTGTTTCTTGTTTGCTTTTCATTTTTTACTTTGATCATGTTTTCCCCATGAAACAAGTAGATAGTTGTTGTCAGGCAGCAGGTCTTTTTTGGATAAGAAACATTTTTACAAGTGGGGGTATCACAGAGATTGCTACTTTCAGCATGCTACTTGGTACTTTAATAAAGCCGAATATAAATTATAATTAGAACTGCAGTGCAAGGAGAAATGGTTGAATTGAGTGCTGCTTGTTTTTCTTATACTTGATTTTGACTGGCATTCCAGTAATGTATTTAAAAAGTAATTTATTTTTTCATGCCTCACAACCTTTTTGTTTCCATCTAGATATTAAGTAAGCGGTCATGCAGCCAATGCATTGAAATATTTTTTTTCTTCTACACTTCATTTTGTCTTGCTTGGACTCTCATAATGATGGTTTGGCACCCAGGGCAGCGTATTTAATTAAAGTTACAGTTTTTGTGGTTTTGAGCATAGCTCCTCCCCTTTCTAGTTGGTGGCACGCCTTCCCATTGACCCCACACATTCAGCTGTCTCCTGCAGCCCCCTTTTGATTTAAAGTCACCAGCCGCCACAGCCTTTGTCCCCCCATTATTTATGGCTTTGTGCAGCTTTCTTGCTCTAGGAGGTTGGGAAGTATGTGAGGCAGGCATCCGGCATTTGCAGAAACTTGTACAGTTCACGGCTATGGCTGTACAGCATTGTCAGATGGCAGACATTTGTGCTATAGTCTTCATACCCTGCAGGAAGTCCATGGCACAGGAAAATAATTTTCTTGGGTGGCAAAAGCCAGGGTACCTTTTTGGCTGAGCTTGTATAGGCCCTAATGCCGATAGCCTGGTACCTACCTATGAATCTATGAACTTATGCTACTGCAAACCTTTTATTCTATCAGCTTTCTGGGTTTGTCAGTGCAATATTTCAAAAGTTTCCCTATTTTTCTGCCTTTGTCCCCCCATTATTTATGGCTTTGTACAACTTTCTTGCTCTAGGAGGTTGGGAAGTATGTGAGGCAGGCATATGGGCATTCTGCAGAAACCTGTACAGTTGACAGCTATGGCTGTATGGCACTTTCAAATGGCAGATATTTGTGCTTCAGTCTTAATACCCTGAAGGAAGTCTACGAACACTGAAATGCTTTTTCAAAAATGCCGTGCAGCACTTTCTGAGTGCAGGGGATGTGTTAGATGTGTGTGCACTATCTAAACATGCACCCTGCACTCGGTAGTTTGCATGTCTGCATAGCCATAACAGTAGACTGCCTTCATGAATATGCAAAGCGTGCTACTGCTACAGCTGCGCTTACACAAACACAGTCCATTCCATGTCGGAATAACGCTATTACGACATGGAGTTTAATGAATCCCGATGGAAGTTTTTTTTTTTCTGGTGGAATTGCACCTTTATAGTTTTAAATCTGAAATAAAAAGGAAAGTATGGTATATGTAGAAAAAACAAATAATTCTGTAACTTGGGGAGAGTAAGGCTGACTGAGAGTAAGGACAGCTATGAAGAGAATGAAGAATGGAAAGGCTGTTGGCCCAGATGACATACCAGTGGAATCATGGAGGTGCTTAGGGGAAATGGAAGTGGAGTTTTTAACCAGATTGTTTAATGAAATCTTGGAAAGTCAGAGGATGCCTGAGGAGTGGAGAAAATTTGTTTTGGTACAAACCTTTAAGAATAACGGTGATGTGTAGAGCTGTAGTAACTACAGAGGGATAAAATTGATCAGTCACAGCTTGAAGTTATGGGAAAGAGTAGTGGAAACTAGGTTAAGAAGGGATGTGATGATTAGTGATCAGCAGCATGGTTTCATGCTGGGAAAGAGCACTACAGATGCAATGTTTGCTCTGAGAGTGTTAATGGAGAAATATAGAGAAGGTCAAAAGGATTTGCATTGTGTCTTTGTGGACTTAGAGAAAGCATATGACAGGGTGCCTCGAGAGGAGTTGTGGTATTGTATGAGGAAGTCGAGAGTGGCAGAAAAGTATGTAAGAGTGGTACAGGATATGTACAAGGGTAGTGTGACAGTGCTGAGGTCTGCGGTGGGAGTGATGGATGCGTTTAAGGTGGAGGAGAGATTACATCAAGGATCAGCACTGAGCCCTTTCTTATTTGCAGTGGTGATGGACAGGTTGACAGATTAGATCAGACAGGAGGCCCTGTGGACTATGATGTTTGCAGATGACATTGTGATCTGTAGTGAGAGTAGGGACCAGGTTGAGGAGACCCTGGAGAGGTGGAGATATGCTCTAGAGAGGAGAGGAATGAAGGTCAGCAAGACTAAGATAGAATATATGTGTGTGAATGTGAGGGAGGATAAAGGAATGGTGAGAATGCAGGAAGTAGAGTTGGCAAATGTAAATGAGTTTAAGTACTTGGGATCAACAGTTCAGAGCAATGGTGAGTGTGGAAAAGAGGTGAAGAAGAGAGTACAGGCAGGATGGAATTGGTGGAGAAGAGTGTCAGGAGTGATTTGTGACATATGGGTACCAGTAAGAGTGAAAGGGAAGGTCTACAAGAGAGTAGTGAGACCAGCTATGCTATATGGGTTGGAGACGGTGGCACTGACAAAAAGGCAAGAGCCAGAGCTGGACATGGCAGATTTAAAGATGCTAAGAGTTGCACTGGGTGTGACGAGGATGGACAGGATTAGTAATCAGTATATTGGAGGGTCAGCTCAAGTTGGACGGTTTGGAGACAAAGCCAGAAAAGCGAGATTGCATTGGTTTGGACATGTGCTGAGGAGGTATGCTGGGTATATTGGGAAAAGGATGCTAAGGATGAAGCTGCCAGGTAAGAGGAAAAGAGGGAGGCCTAAGATAAGGTTTATGGATGTGGTGAGAGAGGACATGCAGGTGGTTGGTGTGACAGAGCAAGATGCAGAGGACAGGAAGAAATGGAAACAGATGATCTGCTCTGGTGACCCCTAAAGGGAATAGCCAAAAGAGAAGAAGAAGGGGAGAGTAAGGCTGACAGCATAGGTGCACTATTTAAAATATGTTTCTAAAACGAACCTGGGATGCTTATCAAGGGAATTTTTTTGTTGGATATAAGTCGATAATGGAAAACATGAACACTAATATAATAAAGTGAAGTAGAACACCATTACAGTAAAATGGTTAGTACTGGTAAATGTTTTTCTACAACTAGGAAAATGATTGTGTGCATGTGGATGGGGTTTCTAATACTGGTGTGACAAAGTTTAAGATGGAAATGTTAAGCTAGATAAAGTTGTGGCAAAGATAAGAGGTTTTATGATGCTTTCTGAGTTAAAGATATGACTATGAATGAAAAGATGAAGTTTACATAGATAACATGGATGTGGTTTAGAGTACTTTTTGGTAACAAAAATCATTAAAAATATGCTTGTTCCAATGAGTTGAAGAACTTTTTCTAGTCATGCAAAATTAACTATAAAATGGAGGATATAGGATGTAGTACAAAAGGGGTGAGGAACAGAGGTGGGGCAGGTAATTTGTTAATAAAAAGAACTAAAGAGGTAACCTTAGAGTGACTTTAGAGAGTATGTTAAAGCACATAGGACGCTGAAGGAGTATTCTAAATTTTGAATGGCGGGAGGCTTTGAAAATAGTATAATGTTACTGTGGGCTGGGAGAGAGAGAGAAAGAGGGAGAGACAGAGAGCAGGTGACAATGAGGATGTAGAAGAATGCCATTGTTAATTAGGCAAGAGAATGATACAGTGTAGAGACCGAGAAAGTTAGGGCTGACACAAAGAAAACAGAAACATAGAGGATGAGAACTGAGAAGCACATGGTTAGAGTACTGCATTAAAAGCATGTCTGTAGGGAAGCTAATCAATGTAAGGGGCCCACAAAATGTTAAATAAAATAGATTATAAGAAGGGGTCATAGTGCATAAGTCTCACTTGCTGAGAAGCATTTTTGAAAAGTATTGTAGTAGATATTTGGAACAGATATGGATCCCGAGCAAGTTGTCTGAATATGTTTTAATCATAATACACAAAATATAAGGAACACAAAAGTAAGGGCTTAATGATGTGAAGACTATACCAGTGGAGTTGTAAATGAAAAGGTGAGAGGGGAGTTACTTCAGATTTTGTAGAACATGATAGAACAAAGGGCACGAGAAGTTTAGGGGTAATTTAAGAATGATGATTTGTGAAGACTTGTAAGTTGAAGGCCAGTTAGAATAATGAGTTGAATTAATGGTTCATAGTTAAAGTACTAACTCATCAGTTTGCAGACCATTACAACTCTATCCAAAAAATCCTATTCACTAGCTGCCTCTAGCCTGAAACAAGGCAAGATAAGATATACCAGGGGAGAATATGAGGCTGCCCAGCCAATTATCTTTGTTTACCCTGAAGGTGGCAAGGGTGCTACTCTGCTTGACATGTGCTGTAAGTCTGTTCCACAGACTAGGGATACGTTCACATAATAATCTATCACAATAACATGTTTTATTTATGTGCTGATGAAGGTTTGGTTCCTTTAACTGAGTATTGGAGGTTCCATTAGCTCATTGACAGAATAGGAGGTCAAATAAGATTGATGTGTTCCTGGCTTGCAAAGCTAGACATAGATCTCCATGGAGGAGTCTATAAGAGACTGAGTACAGATTAAGGGCTGCCAGTTTCTCCTGACAACTAAAATTATTGAAGCCACCAATCTTTTTAGTAATAAATCTCTGAGGTCTCTCAAGTTGAGTGATCTGTTCAAATACATGCTAAACGGCACATTGTATTTAATATTGGGTCTGTAAAGATATGAGTGAAGGGGAATTAAGATTTCTTTAGAAATAGTGGAGATGTTTTTGGAAATTAGATGAGCCAGACAAAAGGCTTTCTGAGCTACTGTGCAGACATGATGGTCAAATAATAAGGAATTATCAACAAGAATGTCTAGATTCCTTAAAAAAGTATCTGATTGCATGGATGCCTCTCCTATATGGTAAGTGAATCTGTTTTGTTTACCGAAATGAACTAGGCTACACTTTATTACATTCAGTTTGATGCCACTGTTGTTGCACCAGTTACTAAGATGGTCTAACCTATGCTGGAATAATTGTGAATCAGTTAAAGATTGAAAAGCATCAGCTGATTTGCAGTTGTCTGCAAACTTAGTTAACCATAGGCCAGGAGTACTGAGTCATGAAGGTCTTTGAAATATTTACCAAATTAAAAAGGGTCCAAAACTGAGCCTTGTGGTACATCACTGGTAACTTTTTTGCATTCAGAATTGACACATGGGACTCTAACCACATGGGTTATGTCAGACAATTTGTTAGTTATCCATCACACAATCAATAATGCCTGTATGAGACATAGTGTCAAACACTTTGGCCAGCTCTAGATATGCTTTATGTACTGCATATCCACCTTCCACAGTTTCATTTACTTTTTCAAAGAAATGAAAAAGGTTAAAGAGGTAGGACCTTCCTTTGACTAAGCCAAATTGATGAGTGTGTAAGTGTTGGTTCATATATGGCACTGATAGACAGGCAACCCAATATGTTATCAGGGCCATGGATGAAGTATTCTTACTTTTTGAAAGGGTTGAGAGAATTTGTTCCATTGTAATTAAAGTGGGTGTTTGGATTATGTAACCTGTGGAATTGCTATAACTGCGGGTGTGGTAAAGTTTGTACTAAATTAGTTAATTCGGGTAAAACCTATTTCCTTACGGTCAGAGAGTGTAGTATTATTGTAGACTAGCTATGAACATTGCTCATTCTTAACTTTCTGATACTGTTAAAGAAAGCTTTGTAGTTATTTTTCGTTTTAGAGGCTATTTTAAGCTCATACTCACCTTTGAGTTTCCTAGCATTTCCCTTAAGCTTTTTGTTAGTTTGCTTAGTTTGCTTAAGTGTACTCTTAAGGGAGGTAGAATGAAACCTCTTGTATTAAGTAGTTTCTTTCTTTTGTCATATAATTTATTTATATGGGTATTCCACCACATGTGTTTGTTTTTAAATTTCTCCTTATATCTGGTGTGTATAGGGAGTGCCTTTTCTATGTAACTATTTATGTTGTAGTCTTGGGTTGAATGCGAAGTTCAACTAATGCTCTAAGTTAACTATGGATGTTAAAAGGGAACACAAATGTACCTAGCTATGAATCAGTAATTAGGGTAAACATATGAACGTCAGGACCCACTACCCACTAAAGTGGGTCCCAGAATATGGAGTTTGAATGGCTGAAGGAATCGACTTACATATATTAAGTCTGAGATGCCATTTCTCAAAATATTCCCTTCTTAGTGAGTTATGGAGATCTGAAAGTAAGTATATATATATATATATATATATATATATATATATATATATACACACAGATATATATATATATATATATATACACACAGATATATATATATATATATATATATATATATATATATATATATATATATATTTGGGAGGGGAAATTGTCTCACTCCAATGAAGCTTAGGAAGTTTGCTCTTTAACTTCCAATGGGTGGAGTCTAAGCCTTTTGAATAGAATCAAATTATGTCCTCACATTTCAAACAAATGTTCATATCTCTGGAACTATATGGGTTATGAAAGAAGTATAAATGGCAAATGCTTCAGCACAAACTATTTTTATAGTGGTAGTATACTTTAGGTAAACACAGTAACTGTTACATTTGTAATATTTTGTAAACAACTTACAATATCTCAGCAACCATTCAAGCTGCAGAATTTTATTCATCTAGCTGAGTGCTTTCATATGAGGCTAAGGAGTTCTGTCTCCATTCCTTGGTTGTTGAGATATTTAGAAAATGTGAAAATTATATCTATATAAATTAATATCATAAAAACAACAGTTGATATTTCTTTACTTGCACTAGACAGAGATCAAATATTAGTGCAGCTGAGTTTAGGTTCATAGGTTGGTACTAGGCTATCGGCCCTAAGGCTTATACAAGCCTAGCCATAACAATTCCCTGGCTATTTCTTCCCACAACATTTACTTCTCTTGACCCCTGTCTAGCAGGGTGACTGACATGATCCCCGGGGTGAATTTCCTATCTCTCATCCAGTCATCAAGGTTCCTTTTGTAGAGGGCCAAAGAGGCGCTCTGCTTGATATGTATGGTCAGTCTGTTCCAGAGTCTGGGGAGTCTCTGGGTCAGGAACCTATCCCTCCAGCATGTTTTGTTCATTGTGATGACAAGGCTTAGATCCTGGAGCGTGTGTCTCTGAGGGATTGGGATTTCTTTAAGTGTAGCATGTCCAACAGCTCTGGGTTTGACATGGCCTTGTATGTTAAGCAGATTGCCTCTGAGTAGACGATATACAACAGAGTGTAGCTGGAGTTTTTTTTAGATGGTCAACATAGGGCATCTGATTAAGGCCTGTGATTCTTTTAGTGAGGTATTTCTGTGGCCTTTCCAGTTGTTGCAGATGTCTTGAGAGGTACATACCAAACGGGGGCATTGTATTCTATAATGGGTCTAATGAGGGATGAGTACAGTGGGACAATGACCTCCTTTTTTCTGGATGAAAAGCACTTAATGATGAGGTGTGCCACATAGAAGAATTTCCTGACTGTTGTGGCGATGTGGTTATCAAAGGTGAGACCACTGTCCACCTGTGTCCATAAGTCTCTTACCACACTTTCGGTGTTTAGTGTACTGCCACCTATGTGGTAATTCACGGGTACATGTTTTTTCTCAAAGAGGATAACTATACATTTCTTGGCATTGAGCTTGAGCCCATGGCTTTGGCACCAAGCATCTGTTTCTGTAAATTACTGGGATGATCTCAGAATTGTAGTCACTAAATAATGACATACATTTGATTTTCAGACCTCAGATCCATCAGAAAATGTATACTAAAACAAATCATGTTACTCTAGCAGCTCTCTAATTTTATAAGAGCAAATTCAAAATATGTCCCCATTTGTACCCCCATATTGTCAAGCGTTGTCCAGAGTGTGTGCATTAAAAGATTGAGAAGTATGTGCATAATATTAACTAGGAATCTGGAAATATGTGCAGAAACAGCCAGGTAGTGTTAACAAACATTCCCCCCATACATCTTTCAGATAAGAAAACTGCAACTGCCTGGCAATAGAGTTTTAAATCCTGGACTAGTGGTGTTTACTCTGGTATTGTATGGCCTGACATGTAGCATTCACCAACATCTGATGTAAGAATAGTACTGTTGTGTCAAATACTGTTTCTCACACTGTGCTACATAAAAATATGTCTAGGAATTTCTGTATAAGACTGTTATAATTACAAGGACAGATTGTACAACCAAGAGAGACTTAGAAAACAACACCGAAGAAACAGACAGTGGTGTCTAAATAGCTCACTCTGATGAAACAGAAATTGTTGTATTTTAGCAGACACAGTCATAGTTTGAATCCTGGGAGTGGTAGTAAGCTGTATGCATAATTGTACCTCTCAACTGTACAGATTTTCCCAGAATGTCCAGATATTTGGCTCATATTTTTGGCCTGTTCCTCTTTTTTCCTGGCAAATCAGTTGGATGATCTCAGGACTGTAGTCACCAAATAATGACATACATTTGAGCGATAGACTTCAAATCCTTCAGAAAATGTATATTAAAAAAAATCTGTTACTCTAGCAACTGATTAAAATTTATAAGAGCAATATTCAAAATATGTCCCTATTTGTACCCCCATGTTGTCAAGCTTTGTCCAGATGTTATGCATCAAGTGATTGAGAGGTATGTGCATAATTATAACTAGGAATCTGGGAATATGTGTAGAAACAGTCAGGTAGTGTTAACAAACATTCCCTCCACAGGTCTACCAGGTAAGAGAAGTAGAATTTAACTATAAGACAGTTGAAGTATACACTGTGTGCAAACATACCACTGCCCAAACCAAGGCCATAGGGCATTGTAATAATACCTGCAGAGTAATGATTAGAGCAATGATTATTAAAGTTGTGAGTACTGCAAGGATATATAAGTTGTTAATTTACATCTTTCTCTCTCCCCCCACCATATCTACAACAATAATCTAAACACACAAATCAGTGGGTATGTTTATACCAATCCTACTATTGGGACATATGTCCTATTGTTCAACAAATACTGAAATGTGTTTCTATTAATGTTCCATGTTGAAATACTATCATTGGTGGCCTGTTGCTATCAATTTAACTTGCATGTTGTTGTAATGGCCACTGTGGTTCCATATATGCATGCGTTCTGTTTGCTATGCAACTGTTCCAAATCTGTTGTTTTGGGTTAATGGGAATATCTATGCATGCTGTTATAACTAATCCTGGATTTTGTTGACTATTATTAACCCACATATGTTCTAAAACTGCAAAGACATAGCACGTTTGGGAAGGCAGTCCCAGCGGACCCACCTCTCCCACCTCATCTGGCTGTGGCACGGAGTCCCAGCATGTCTCCTTGTCCACTGGTCCTGCAGCACCTTCAGGTGGAGCCACCTCAGGGGATTGGGCTCGTCCCCCCTCTGGGAGTGGGCACAGACAGGATACAGTCATCCGAAGTCAGGTCCAGGAATTGGTGCGTAGTGAGCTCCAAAGGGAGTTTGGAGATCTGTTACGCCAGCTTGAGGGCTGCATGGTGCAATTAGAGGGTCAGCCTGCCCCTCCTGTTCAGCACCCAGCACAGCCACCTGTGGGACCTTGAAGGTGCAGTGATAACTGCCTATAGGTGGGGACCTCAGTCCCACTGTTTCCATTTGGGGGCTCATGGGCTTCTGATTTCCAAACACCCCTCCCCGACCAAGGTGTTTACTCCCCACGTGTCATATACCGCCCCTGTATGCTGTCTTCCTACCCAACCTACCTCCCCAAATATACCTACTATCCTTCCCCAACATCCCACTCTCAACTTAAAAAAAAAGGGCAATCTGTTCCAAAAAAAAATTTCGCCCCATACATAGCTGTCCATTTCATACACATATCCACTGGACACAAGTAATCTGGTATAATTGGCTTCACAACACATTAATGTTGTCCTCACCCCTCTCTCAGGGGTTTGAGTGTCCAAATATACCTCCAAATTTTGTATATATGCACAGCTGTTGCTGTAGAAGAAATGGACAGCTATGGACCTTCCCTACACCTGTCCTGCACATCCCTAGCTACTTTTCCTATTGTCTTTCCCTCTTTGTGCCCCCTTTTTTACCACTTTCCTATCACCCCTTTTTTCTTTTCTTTTAAAGAAATTAGCATGGGTTTAAATGGGAGTAAGCACTTTTAAGCAGTAGTAAGCAGGATTAAGCTTGTTTGCATGGTGCTAAGCAATGCCTACACAGATTAAGCACTTTTAAGGCTGTCTGTAAGCATATTAAACCAGAAGTTAGCAATGCTTACCACCATGCAAACCCGTGCAAACCCACTTACAACTACTTAAAAGTGCCTTAATTACTCTTTATCCAATAGCCCTTGTTCTGCCCAGCAACAAAATAATCAGCCGTTGCAAGTCTCGAACCCAGGACCCTGCACAGCATATCCACAGCAAGCTACCACTAAGCCATCTGAGCTGTAGATATGTGTGATGTTTTCTCAAACATATCATGCAGCACAGTCATTCAACAATAGGGTAAATGTATTTATATACGTATATATATATATATATATATATATATATATATATATATATATATTAATATATGTAGATATGTAGACATACATGTCTCTCTCTCTCTCTCTCTCTATATATATATATATATATATATATATATATGTGTGTGTGTGTGTGTGTATGCATGTGTGTGTGTGTGTGTGTGTGTGTGTGTGTGTGTGTGTGTGTGTGTGTGTGTGTGTGTGTGTGTGTGTGTATCTATATATATATATATATATATATATATATATATATATATATATATAAATAAAAATGTAAATGTTCATTTGTTCAAAATCTTAAATCACTGAAAGTTCTTCACCGATTGCTTTGAAATTTTCACACAATGTTGCATTCGAATAAGCGCGTGTTTTTATATACCTAATATTATATAGATGTCACACGTTGTATTCGAATACGTGCATTTTTATATACCTACTATGGATTCTATATATTTGTATACAAATATGCAATTTTATATGTTTTTCTTGTAACTTTCTTACTTCTTTTTCAGTGCAATCGATCTGCTTTAGTTCATCCAAATAATGCCTCGCAGAAGATCAAACTTAGGTCATCGTACTTGCGGAGCGGAAACAGTGCGACGAGTAATTGCAAATCAAACTGAGGATGAACAGGCATCAGCGAATGAGCGAAACAAAGAATAGCTCAAATACGTGCCAAGGAAGCAGCAGAGCGATGTGCAGCCAGACTTGAGGATGCACGGTTGCGAGCATAGCGACCGCGTTCTGCAGCTTCAGATCTGCTTCGTTCTCCCCGATCGACACCAGCAGACAAAATAAATGCTTGCCTGAAATACTCTACTTTGTGGCGACACGTAAAGATGTTAAAATGAACTACAAATATGCATGTCTAGCTGCAAAACGATCGATCAGCTGAGATATTCTCACATCAATTGCTGGAAATTGGGAACGGAAAGGTGCCGGTTGATCTGACCTCAGGACAAATTTCATTGCCTCATAACTTCTGCAATTTAGTGACGTCAAAAGAAAAATTGGTTGAAAAAGTATTTCCCAATATTCAAACCAATTATAAGAATCACGATTGGCTGACTGAACGAGCTATTCTTGTGGCCAAGGACAAAGATGTCTACGAACTTAACAATATTATTCAGTCTAACATTCAAAGCGAGGCAGTCAGATACAAGTCCATCAACACTGTTGTGGAAGCAGATGAAGCGGTTAATTATCGCACAGAATTTTTGAATTCACTCGATCTTGCAGGGATGTCACCGCATGTACTACAATTGAAAATCGGCATGCCAATTATCTTGTTGTGAAATATCAACCAGGCAAAGCTTTGCAACGGCACGCAGCTTGCAGTAAAAAAATTAATGAGCAAATTCATAGAAGCAACAATCTTGATAGGACCTTTCAAAGGTGAAGATGTCCTCATTCCTCACATTCCTATGATTCCAACGGATATGCTATTTAAATTTAAGAGATTGCAATTCCCAATTCGACTGGCGTTTGCAATCACCATCAACAAAGCTCAGGGCCAATCTTTAGAATTGTACGGTTTAGATCTACACACGAATTGCTTCTCACATGGACAATTATATGTTGAGTGTTCTAGAGTCGGCAAACCAGACAATCTCTATATCTGCACTGACAATGGAACAACAAAAAATATTTTATACCCACAAGCATTGTTAAATTAAACATATTTGAAGCGTGCGCTTTCTCTTTTCTTTCTTTTCCATTTAACCAGACTGAGCCACAGCAACACATGGCCTGGTACAGCTAGGATATATATACATATATATATATATATATATATATATATATATATATATATATATATATATATATATGTGTGTGTGTGTGTGTGTGTGTGTGTGTGTGTGTGTGTGTATAAATATATATATATATATATATATATATATATATATGTATATATATATATATATATATATATATATATATATATATATATATATATATATATATATATATAGTGCATTCGGACATCGGATCCACACTCTGAACCTCTCACTGCAAAACATCTGACCAAAGGCACTGTAAACGGAGGTGAAGGAGCCCAAAATAGGGATCTCTTATAATTATTGCCCTTATCCCTTCCTCCACAGATGAACTGTTCTGCCTTTCAACAAAATAACCAGCACTTGCAAGACTTGAACCCACTAACCTGCACAACAGAGCCACAAGTTGCCAGTATGCCATCTCATCTTTAAGAGGTTGGGCCGATTTCTGTAACATATCATGCAGAACAATCAGTCTACCATAGGGAATGTACAATGTGGAAGCACTGAACATTCTAATGATACATGTGCATTCACACACACACACACACACACACACACACACACACACACATATATATATATATATATATATATATATATATATATATATATATATACACACATACATATATAAATACTTATAGATATATAGAGAGATTATATGTACAGGGTGCACAGCATATCAGACAGCCATTATTCCTACAGTTGCCACCTTTTCAAATAGCCAGTGTCTGATTCTTTTCTTACAAATGAGAATTATTGCATGAAACATATACCCACACAGGATGCAAAGGACATGACACCACACACAGTTTGCATACATATAAATCTTTATTTGTGTAGTATTTCAGTTGTTTATGCCATTTCTTATATCATGTAGGTGTTTGAAATACATAACTAATTAAACCAACTCTCAAAGAAAACATATGATACAGTAATCTGCAAAACATAACATACTTTGCTGTCTAGGCTAAAGCCTTCAAGTAGTACAACAGTAAAAAACACACTTGCCTTGAAGATAAGCATGAATCAACACTTAATTACAGATGTAGTTCAACAGCCTCCAATTACACTCTGTACTCAATCCCCTAAGTGGAAAAGTATCAGTTGTCACAATGTAAAAGTATCCATTACATAACAATGCTTAACTTAAAACATCACTGTCATACTGACAAACAGAACTGTATGCAAGACAGTAAGCTCTAGCCAACCACTGTTCCCATGGTGAAACATATGAAAATGTACAGCCATATACCTTAGAGTTTCTTATTACTGATATCCCTCACATGTTGTAACAGCCTAGGTTAAAAAAATGTAATACCCCTCCCCCGTAAAATGTCTTACAAGGGCATATAACAGTGTTCTCCATACACTGACCTCCAGACTGTACAGCGTCACATGTTTTTTCTAGCTGTAGCCCTCATATATATATGGACCCTATCCTACAACTTGTGTGGGAGTCCACAACATAACTGGAATGATAGCAGGAATGTCAACACTAAATAATGATAGACCATTATCTATCAACTTCTTACTGCATGACATCTGGACAAAGCCTGGTATATAGGTGGAGGAACAGAGGCTGAAACACAGGGCCATATTTGAAATATTGCTGTTATCCACTGTGAAAGTTGCTGGTGTTACAGGATTGGTTGCAACATATCCTTAATCAGGAATATGAAGTCAGAAACACAAATGGATGTTGCCATGCACTGATAGCAATCAACTGAGAGAATGCCACTGATATGTCAGGGACAAGACCTGTGTGGGGAACAGACAAAACATAACAGCCAATCCGCTGGCCATCATGTTGATAGGCCCACAGTTGAGAGCTATGCAGACAGACTGCATTTCATGCAAAACTAGCATGTACACACAAACCCTGTAAAACTAGCAGTATTCAATGCATATAACAGCAATACTCACACACTGTCCCTAGGTCTGGAACCTTATACAAACATGTAGTTGGCCTGTGTCCACAAGTCCTGCTGTGAGAGGTATTACTACCTGCTGTCTGTAACACTGCTGCCCACACACAGGAAGGATGGCTTCCATACAGGAAAAGTAAAGGGACAATGTCCACATGATGTAGTTATTTATATTAGTGGGATGCTATGACATTCGCTATTGGAAGACCTACACAGCTGCCTGCATGCAATTAGCAAGTGGGGAACAGCAATTGGTACAGAGGCCATCAACTGAACATAAGCATCACCTACAAAAGCCATGCTTCAACCTACTCAAACAAGAAACAGGAAGACATTCTGTACACAGAAGGAACCGGGAGATAAACCAGGTATGTGAAACATGTAAGCCTGTAACTGAATGTAGTACTTGGTCTGTAATAATGGGATAGATGATTATGAAAGATGTATATGTGCCATCAATACTTGCTGTAATGATGTCTTGCTAAACAAATGCTATGGACATAGCATCTGGTTCTGTCTGCAGTGGGTCACATCTGTCAACTGTGCAGATCTGCACAGAATGTCAGGATTTATCCATCATAGTGGTGGTGCTGCGGTAGCATTGTCGCCTCACAGTTAGACGTTGCCCGTTCGATTCTCAGATACAGCGTCTTCTATGTGGCAACATGCGGGAATGGGCATTCCTTCATTGCAGGTTGTGCGTTAGGCCTGGCAAGCCAGCACGTAAAAATCTACTGCCAATCATTAGCAGACCGGAGTTCCACTGTGACGACCCCTAACTGGGAAAAGCCGAAAGACACAACAAGTGTTTGTTCTGTTCCTCCAAACATCTATATTAGTCTGGCAAATAGCTGAAGGTAGAAGTAATGAAGTCATGACAGACACATGATTTTCAGACCCCACCACATTCAGAACAGTCATGGTAATGCGAAATGTATCATGCACAAACATCATAGGTTTGTAATAGGCATATATACGATCTGTCCCTATATATCCCCCCTAATGTTAAGCTTTGTCCACATGTGATGCTCTAAGAGGTAGATAGGTTGGGTCACAGCTGAGGACCTTGACACACCCTGGGAAAGGACAGCTCAGATATGGCAACCACTAGAGTGTATGTCAAACTGTCATATCTGTGCCACTGCTAGGCCAGTTAATGGGATGTTGCCCATATCCATATCCATATGTTACATGTGAATATGAGTATTATTCATCTTTGTATTGTAAATATAGGATACCTATATAGGGCATAAGCATAGTAAAGCACTGTTACAGATGTGTATGTTAAACTGCATGTGCTATATTGAATTAATAACATTCAACTGTACAGTGTTCTTCTGGACAAAGTTCACAGTTGTGACAGATATCTGTAGTCACTTACACATATGCTTACTTTATGGCAGCTATATTGATACATTATCAAAATTGACTTCCCTGTTTTGTCTCCCAGTGAGGTGGAGCAGTGACCAGAAGTCCTGGTATAACAGGTCGAGATGTATGATTGAACTGCAAGACTGTAAATACAGTGTGCCATAATGACAAAGATCACAAATGTGTATCAGGTGTCCGCTGAGCATGTGTATGTATGCGTATGTTCAGCTGAAAGGCACAAAAGTAATAAAGTGAGTCACAAGCAGTCTGGAAAATAGGATGTGCTTGTTTCACATGTATGTAATATCACTGTCTCTGCAAACAACAAAATAAAATGGGTACTGCTACTGATTGTTGCATTGCCATGACACTGATATGGGTACTACAGTAGGCATGCTTATTAAGTAGTAATTAGAGAAGTGTAGAACTGTGTTATGACCCACTGTCCATGCCTACTACTAACAGCTATATCAACACCCATATACACTGGATATCAAAGTGCACACGTCCCTGTTGGAATACCAGTTCTGTGTGCTGTATGCCAATGAGACCACAGGAAGCCATGTCAAAACATTTCTCACCTCAAATGTGACCCATAACCTGTACAATTCTATTGAAAAAGAAAGAAAGCTGCTTCATGGAAGGTGAGCAACCATTGCTAAGTGAAGATGTGATATGATGTTAGAGTACAAACAAAAACAAATGGATGCTGTAATCATTTCAGCAGGTGTTTACACAACATACCAGTGTAAGGGTGTGCACAAACATTTAACTGGATTACTGTACTGATTATTAGTTCCCATATGCTGGAGGGACAGGTTCATAACCCAGAGACTGCCCATGCTATGGAATAGACTTTCCATACATGTCAAGCAGAGCACCTCACTGGCTATCTTCAAGAGAAATCTTGATGAGTGGATGGGAAATAGAAAATTCAGCATAGGGATCACTCCAGTGGCTTTACTCAACAGAGGCACTGGGAACTAAGGTCATGTGGCATGATGCCAGGGTAATCCCATGGGCTAGGCTTGTAAAGGCTCCAGGGCCATTAGCCTAGTACAGACCTATGAATCTATGAACCTATATGTTTCCACAGGACAAGTTGTTATGTTCCCTATTGAACTGAGCAGGTTATAGGACACATCACAGGTGGGGATTGTGTTGACATGTGCTTTTGTGGGGTCATGTTCCAATTGCACAAGTACCGTGCATTGTAACAGGGGTGTGTACACTTCATATCTACTGTAGCTATATGGAATCAGCAGTACATTACCTGTACAACCATCCTCCACCAATGATAGAGTGACACAAAGCACATAACAGCTTGCTATAGTGGCTGCACAGGGACACATAGGTGCAGACCACAACTTCGAAGCAAGTGCACCTCTATCTGAGCAAGCATGTAGGTTCACAGGTGACCTCCTGTAAGGCTGACTATGACTAGAAATCAGACATATGCAAACCACCAAGGCCAGTTGCAACCATGTCTGCACATATGTACGCAGTTTCAGAGCCAGTAACACAAGTCCACCTGTACTGGGGGTAAAGCACACCTCATACACATATGCCACGGATACAGGCAACCTGCATCAGACAGGATAGGAGGGAACAGTGGCACCCTGTCCGCAACAATACTACAGGGAGATATATGCATCACCCACACTCCTGCCTGTATCAATGGTGAACATGGACATAATGCCGACTGGTGGCAACAACAGCAAGTCTCCATGGGGTATGAGAACATCACAGTTTGCCTCCTACATGAACACATGAACACAGGCATGTGCTCACAGTCCCATTACACACTATAGGCAAACACACTCATGCCACCATCCACACCATCCACATGGAAGATGGCCACTGTCATCCCTCTACACAGAAATGAATGGTGTGTAGTTGATTATGCTATTAAGTGTCCAACACTGGGGGAACTGGACAGGTCAGGGCAAGGAGTGTAATGCAAGATGTACAAGCCATGATAGCTTACAGTGTTATGGTATAGTCTGGATTATTTTCAAGTAATACCCACTGTTGATGTGCATGTGGACAACTGTATGAGGTCCTCTGACTTTTTTTCCTGTATATGTCTTCCAGATACAATGTCCCGGGAATACCTGCCTGCATACACACCCCCGGAAAATGATGCTATAATCCAGATCCTCATAACCCATCATGCAATCCTCTTTGGGTGCAGGGCACAGGATCTGTAGGAGAGGACTTTCCTGTGGAATGAGCTCATCCACAGGGTAAACAATGTTGCCCTGCACAACTGTAATTATGAGCAGGTGTGGCATTGCTGCACAGATCTGATCCATCACACCCATCAGTGGGCTGCTGCAGTTTGGAGGGACCAGCTAGACACAGGTGGGAGTCATGCCATCCGGCCCCCACTGACACATGCTGAGGAGCTCCTCGCCAGCCTTGGGGCACCCGCCCACCCACCAAGCCAGCAAGCTGAAGACAGCATTGTGTAGGTGGTTGCCACCCACACAATGGACAAGGAGCATGCAAGTAAGGCCCCAGAGCACATAATTAGACCACTGTTACTTACCATTTGTATCTGTAAAGTATCTACATGCATATGTCAGATAAGATAGTCTGTTGCTGCAGTGTAGTAATGAACAGATTTGCATAATCTCTAGTATTTTTGGTTTGTACTGTTGATGTTCTGAAATGCTGCTCCCACCCTATACCAAGCAGCTTGAAGCTGGTGAGTATGGAGTTTTTTTGTTCAGGTTTGCCAATACACCGGCCATGTGATGGCCATGCTATTTGCCATGCACACATTTAACACACCTACCCATAATGCATGCTGTACATGTTCACTTATTGTTGCTGTTAACTGCACTGCATCACAGTGGTCACCATGGGTGGCATATCTGAAGGGTAGGTAAGAGTCCTGCAGTATACCTAACACCCTGTCAGTGCAAGATGTGTGGACAGAGATGAACATAATGGTGGGAAAAATGGCCTGCAGTAGGGACATGTCTGAAAAATTACCCTTATACAGTGGCTACAACAATGTATGCACCACTATTACAATGGCAACTGTTCCTGATTTAAACAACGGCAAATCACAATACCACATTCCACACCTTTTGCAACCTGTAATGTGATCCTAACATGAGCAATGAATGTGTAATATGGAATCCTATGTTACGGCAACAAATATGGAGAATACATACCTTAACAAACACTGGAAGCATATGTGTGCACACACTCCAAATAACATTGTGGAAGCAGCTTGTGAGCTACTACGAATTCACTCTTCTTGAGTGCACACCTTCCAAGTGCAGGGTCTCAATGTCACACTAAGTAATGGTCTGCTGTCCAAGAAGTATGTCCATGACATTTGCTCACTCACCTGCAACAGAGGCAGCCATGGCTTGCACACATCTTACAAACCATGAAATGGAATCCATATCCAAAAGGTAACACTCAAGAGTGGAAAATGTAGCCTTACTTCACCATTGCATAGACCATGGCAAACAATGCAGACAGTCATGTATGTGTGTATGAAGTATGGGACAACATTAATGTAGAAAATAAGCAGATGCCCATCCAAAACAGATGACAACACATGTTGCAAACTGGTCATGAAGGCTGCCCAGAAACATGCAGCAACACTGTGGGACTTGCATGAATGTCTACTGCTTGTGCAGTATTTGCGTCAACAATCACCTGGAATCTGCATAAGTGTGGCCTATGGGTTAGGGTAATCAGACAGAAGAGCTGTTCTGCAGGAAACATCATTCAAGGCTCTCTACAGGTAGCATATGCATAACATCAAGTCACCCAAAGGCATGTATTGCAATGTGTAATGGTGTCATGAGACCAAGGCTGAAACCTACAGACAGGATTCATAAAGATACATGTGGTGCACAAGCAACACCTCACTCCACTTTAGGGCCACCACCCCTATTTTTACCTTGCTGGTGCCAGTGTACATCTTTAGGTTTGCTGTTCATTAGCAGGAACTAGGCTGGTAGACATGGCATTTGGAATTTGGAACACTGCAAAATAACACTCATGTGTGGCCCATAGTTGTCAAGCATCTGCAATAACACTAAGGATGGGGAGGGGCATCATCCTGAAACACAACAGTGAACTGAAGCATACATCCAAAGCTCACTAAGAATGGCTGTATCTGAACAGAGCCAAGGTCATGAATTGTGCCAGACATAACACTGACTCCACAGCAATAGTGAAGGCACTGTGTGATCTCCACGGTCTGTGCACATGAACTAACCTTGCAATCCAGCAGAGTTGGGGGACATTTGCAAGGCAGAGTGACCAAATAATGGCAAGTGAATATGGGCCATGCTAGTATACCCCTTCCAGGAATAGTGACTGCTGTATTGCACTTAACAGGTGCTACAACAAACCATTGTGTTAAGGGTGTGCACACTTATGCAACCCACATATTGTATGCATCTCATTCAACATCTGCAAGACTAACACATTTGTTTGATACTGCATTGGATTGCACATGTCATATGTCACATATCAGGTGTGTGTAATGTTAACATATATAGTATTGTGGCCCCAATGCATATCATGGAAGAGGCTGGCATGTCAACAAGGGTGTGCACACTCCTCATATCCACATTAAGCTTTGAAGGTTGTCAGTGTAAGTGGATTTTATTGTTCATATATGTACTGCTGATGATGAGATCTACAAATCAGAGGTCAGGCATTAACTATTGACATCAGTCCTCATATCATCCCAGGTATGTGTCAGACAAACACATAGGGGCTGTGAGCAACAAAGCAAACATAACTGCCACACATATACATTCAGCAATAGTGTGTACACTTGTGAGGTATGGTGCACAGTACATGCCAGTGTGCTGTACAGGTGCACAGCAATACTGTGTACATGGGTGCAGTGTGTTCCATGGGAAGGGGCATCACTTACTAACACAAATCATGCATCACAGAGATGTATAATGTTGGTAACAAGGATTGAGTATGGCTGCAGTGCATGCTGTTGAGTGCCATATGTCATGAATGTTGACTGTTGGGTAATGAGAGGTCTGTGTAATATCTTTGTGCCACCTCACCTTTAAGTGCATGTGTGTGTATGTGTGTGTGTGTGTGTTTAAAAGTAAATCATAATGTACAGATCTTAAATTACATTTTTTGTTTGCCCCTCACAGGTGGCAAGGTGGGTCAGGGTCCCTCCTGCAGGCAAACTGATGTTAGTGTCCATACAGACTCTGACAATGATGATAGGCATGGTGAGGCACAGGCCGGGTTGTCAGTGACTGAAGCTGTGCCATCGGTTGGCATCCTACTTTTATTCACCCCATTCCCGCACACAGTCTCAATGCCCATACATACCCAATCACCAGTGGCCATAGATGAGTGGCAGTTGGCGGGTGGTGGCATGGAACTGGATAGTGTAGGGGCTATGGAAAGTGTGTCTGTACACAGCAGCCATAACCAGATGACCGGTGAGGTACCACACAGGCAGATGTACAGGGGTGCTAGTAGGAGGGCTGCTGGACATCATGCCTCTAGCAGAAGTGCCACAGCAGGTGTCACCAGACCCATGTTTTGGGCAATCATGGTGGCATAGGCACATATGAAATGTTACACCAGACAGAGTCTGAGGCTCCAGAGGGATACTCATTCTCCTGTACTTGACAACATTCATGATCTTGCAGGTGCCCACCGTTATTTTGTAGAGGTCCTGGATAGACGGTTGGGAGAGATGATGGGAATCCTTGACTGCATGTTGTCTGAAATAGAGCATGTGGTGGGAGTAGGGCAGTGGCCACGTGGACGTAGGTCAGCATAACAACTGGTGGAGGTCTACATGGATGTGCAACAACTCATGCCCACTCCCATAGTGGCAATACCAGCACCAGCACTGCAGGGGGGTGCTGTCCACACAGCAGGCCACATGCATGTGGTCCTGGCCAGTCCCAACAAGGACATGGATCCAGTGGACAATTGTCATCAGGGGAGATTACCATATCTGGTAATCTGCCTGGTAGTGCCCATGAAACCCCTGGCAGGCCCAGTTCCCACGTCCGTGGCCGGAGACAGTGAACTGTCGGAGACAGTGAACTGTAACCCTGTCATGTATGGTCTGCAGCTGTCTAACAAACCCCTATATAGGGCAGCCACATGGCAGACGTGTGCATACATACACACACACTTCACCAACACAGCTAGGGCACCTCCATACCTACACACACAACATCTGCACAGCCCATTTAATAAAGAACCCCCTAACCCACATACATGATGTCAACCAAATGGCTCAGCCTAGGCCTCTGGCAAACCCGCAACACACCCTATGCATATGATGATACCTGTACCACATCCCTGTCATCCATACCATCAATGCAGGGACATGCTGATGTGGTTCTGATGCACAGGGTGAATGTCCTAAGGTTTAGCAATGTAATACTGTTTAACATGTTTTCAGCTGGAATGATTAATGCTTAAACATCAGGGTGTGTAGCTGTTCAGCCATGATGCATTATAGCTGTTATTAACACTGACTGATTGTGGTCTCCATAATGTATTCTGTTTGTGTTCTAGGTGTCTATGTGTCAGCAGGATGTTGGTCTGCTGTCCTGTCCTACAAGGGGTGTAGAACTGTGGTGACATATTGACTTTGCCATATCCCATGTACAGCTGAACACAGGGAACAGGTCTGAATAACAGTTGCTGCATGTGCCACATGGCTGATAGTTCTGAGGGGTGTATACAGGTGCGTGCATGGTGGCTGATGTCAGCAGCTCTTCTAGAGTGGACAGTTGTAAGTGCACTGGGTGTCATACACCAAATGTCCGTGAATAACACACAAACACGCGCACACACACACACACACACACAGAGGCTTTGGTGTTGATGCAATAAACAGAAAATACCGTTCACATGGATGTACTTCATTTTGCAGTGAACTCATTTTGACTTATATAATTCCACCCAGACAAAATTGCCAAAACATCACATCAGGAAATAATCAGTTTGCCAGTTAAATGTCATTGACGATGGTACTGGCAGGGTATATGTCCTCTTTCCAAATGTAGTGCAATCCTGGAGTTGGTAAATATAGATGTGCTGGTGTGGGTGGCACAGCCCCCCGCTTTGGAGGATGTGGGGTGGCGTAGAACCACACATAGTGTGAATAACAACTACTTAAGCTGTTAACATAAACTGTACAGTATAACAGCACACCAAGCAGGGGGATACCACAACAATAACCCCAATGTGGATGGCTGTGGCCACAATAACCACACCCATGTATATATACACACACACACACACACACACACATATATATATATATATATATATATATATATATATATATATATATACATATATATATATATATATATATATATACATGCCAAAGTGGGGAACAGAGCATTTACACATCCACTACTAGTTTTGCCTGAATGTATTTCCACAATATGATTGCTTTGAAATCTTACCTTTAGCCAGTTAGTTATTGGAAAAATTATCTCCTGGGACATATATTTTCTGCAAACTGAAGTAGATCCCATCACATATAGACACATTTACTTGGCAACACTGAGAGAAGAAACCCTGCCTAGGTACTTATTGCTACAAATGTGTTTGGCTTTAATTGCACACACCACAGAGCTTCTATGGTGAGGTGTGTCCCGAGTTTCCTGTTAAGTGAGGAACATCACCAGACCTTGTACAGTATGGCAATGGGGGATGTACTAGGTGTTAATGAACAATACATAGTATGACATTCTGTCATATATACACTGACAAACATATACAGTCACAGACACATTTGAGAGACCTGTGTTTAGCAGTGCTAACTACCTTGTTAGTGATTCCATTCTGTTACAGAGATTTTGCACACAACACATGCATCAATGGACTGACTAGTGTAATCAGTTACTTGTATGGCTGATGGTGACAGTGGTCCTCATACAGTGGACCTTGGGAAATGTACTAGGGCTACCATGGTGTAATGACAGTATACCCAGCACCCACACACCCCATTGGATATTGTACTCACTGAAACCCATGATAATGCTCTGACATGCCCACAATCACACATTGACCAGGACTGCAATACAACCCCTTGTCTATCTAATCAGTGCTGCTACAGGGATATGCATTTATTGCACATGCCACAGGGATAGTATGGTGAGGGTTTGTCATGGTTCCCTAATACCAGCAACATCACTATCCCTTATAATGTATGGCAAGGTTTATTATGTTTGGAGGATGTGGCCTCAGAATGCTGTCTCCTACAAATATGCACACTCACACACATGCACACACTTACCAGGACTCAGAGGGTAACCACACCTATCTACCCATTTGTAGAACAGTGTTATGCTGGTACTGCACGTTCCAGGTAGCCCATAGGGTAAAGAGTGTAACAAGGTACATTTAATATTAATTACAGTAGCAGCCATTTCTAACTATGGCTATGGGAGGTGTAGTGGGTGAGAAGGCCCTCAGAGTATTGTCAACTACAAGTTTACAAACACAGAGACACTTCAGTAATGCACACTGACACATTTATCAGTACTGGGGTCCATAGGTGCAGGTGTTCCTAGTTGTGCACCAGGCTAATGTGTCCATGGAGAGATTAGAAGAGTAGGGCATGTGAGTTCACTGGTATCATGCCACCTGACATAGTTCAGCAAGCCATCTATCAACCAAAGCCACTTGAGTGATCCCCAGGGTGACAGTTAAATTCAACATCCAATCATCTGGTTTTCTCTTTCCGAGGGCCAGTGAGGTCCTCCAACCGACATGTACGCAACATATATTACATAACATGGCCAGTGTCTGGGTTAGAGACCTGTACCCAAGCATGTTTTATTGACTGTGGTAGTCTGGTTGAGGTATCCATGGAATGTGGTGCATGCAGGGTGGGGTTTCCTAGCTGTGGCATTCATAACACAGCTGGGCAGACATGTTAGTGTCAGTCAATCATAGATTGCCTGTAAGCAGCCAAGATGGAAACCTGACATCTGCACATCTATACAGAGGACAGACAGAAATTAGCTAGCTAACAGGTTATGCATTAGGATGAATGTTTTGACAGATAGATGTCTGACACTGATAGCTATGCCATTACTACATGACAGCAGCCCTCAATGACATGTCCTAAATACATAGTAGTCTACAGTTAATATCCACATATCAGATCAATATCCATTAGGAGAGTCTTAATAACATACAGCTCACACACCAAGAACACGATAGTCAGTACTCAGAGTCCAGGTTTGCATGCAGGGGTGTATGGTTCCATTACTACAATCTGCAATCTACTCTCACTTGGAAAAGCACTGTTAAAAGTAGTAACATGATGATACAATACATGCAAGTGTGACTGCACATAACCTGAGCTACTATCCATGTAAGAAACACATACAAAGAGAAAAGATTGTGATACTAGTCACATATACTCAGGTGTCGCATATAGTATACTCACACCCCTTGCTACTGTAATGATAACACATAGAAGCATGTTATGCACATGGAATTAAATACACTTATTTAAAATGGAATTAGCCTGCTATTTTATTAGACTGGAATGTGATCACTGGTTACCAGGGCTGAGCTATGTTTAGCAGGTGTAAGCATTGCTTAAATGTAATGCTAAGCACATTTGTTCACTGGTAAGTGTAGCCTAAATGGTGTAAGCACCTTTTTGTTTAACTGTATGTTAGCATGGCTAACCATTGCACAAATCCAAGCAAACCCACTTAAAGCTGCTCAAAACTGCCTTAACCACTCTGTATCCAACAGTCCTAGTTCTGCCTAGCAAGGAAATAAACAGAACTTGAACCCAGAACCCTCTAGACTATAGTCACAGCACTTAACCACTAAGCCATCTGAGCTGTACAAATGTCTGTCACTTGTTCAAATATATAATTCAGTACACATACTGAATATTAGTGAACAACAGCTTTGTCTTCTACAGTTGTTTACTACTTGTTAGTGAAAATAGTGTTGAATCAATCATGTTTTTATATCTAAATATACACATATCAGATAAATATGGTGGGATACATCTGAGAAGGTATATACAACACTCATGTTTACAAATAAAAAGGATGTGGATATATATATATATATATATATATATATATATATATATATATATATATATATATATATATATATATATATATATAGATATACATGTACTTCCACACACACACACACACACATATATATATATATTATATATATATATATATATATATATATATATATATATATATATATATATATATATGTGTGTGTGTTTCTATATATATATATATAGGTTCGTAGGTGTGTAGTAATAGGCTAATGGCCCTAGAGCCTTTACAAGCCTAACCCATAGGATTAGCCTGGCATCGTGCCACCCAGACTTAGTTCCCAGTGCCTCTGTCAAGTGAGCCACTGGAGTGATCCTCGAGGTGAAATTTCTATTTCCCATCCAATCTTCAAGATTTCTCTTGAAGAGAGCCAATGAGGTGCCCTGCTTTACATGTATGGGAAGTCTATTCCATAGCATGGGCAGTCTCTGGGTTATGAACCTGTCCCTCCAGCTTGTTCTGTTGATTGTGGTAATGAGGTTGAGGTCTCTGGAGCATGTCTCCCCAGACTCTGGAATAGATTACCCATACATGTCAAGCAGAGTGCCTCTTTGGTCCTCTTCAAAAGGAACCTTGATGATTGGATGGGAGAAAGGAAATTCACCCTGGGGATCACATCAATTGCCCTGCTAGACAGGGGTCCAGGGAAGTAAATAGTGTGGGAATAAATAGCCAGGGAATTGTTATGGCTAGGCTTGTATAGGCCCTAGGGCTGATAGCCTAGTACCAACCTATGAACCTATGTAGTGTGGAGGGATTGGGATTTCTTTAGATGTAGCATTTCTAACAGAGCTTGGTTCGACATGGCTTTGTAAGTCAAGCAGAGATCGCCTCTAAGTAGGCGATATGAGACATAGAATAGTTGGAGTTTTTTTGAGTCTGTCCATATAGGGCAAGTGTTTAAGGCCTAAGACCTAAGATCCTCTTTGTGAGGTATTTTTTCGGCCTCTCCAGTTATTGAAGGTGTCTAGTGAAGTACATGCCAAATGGGGCATTGTTCTCAATAACTGGCCTAATGAGGGAAGAGTACAGGGAGACAATGACCTCTTTCTTCCCGAATGCAAAATCCTTAGTAATTGGATGTGCCGCATAGAATGACTTTCTGACCACAGTGGCAATGTGGTGGTCAAGAGAGGTTGCTGTCAGCCTGTGTTCCCAGATCTCTGATGCCTTCTGTGTTCAGTGGACTACCATTGATGTGATAATTCATGGGAACTGGGTTTTTCCCAAAGGGGGTGACGACACATTTTTTGGCATTGAGCTTAAGGCCATGGTTCTGACACCAGTCATTGGTCTCAGTGAGGCCTTTCTTTAGGATGTCAACATAACTTGGGGAGTTAATTATGGCTCTGAACTTGCAATCATCTGTGAACTTTGTCAGCCAGAGTCCCTTTGTGATGGCCTGGACTTCAGAGAAGTAGATACCAAACAGGAGAGGACCCAAGACAGAACCCTGTGGGACTCCCACCCATGACTAATCAACAGTCTAACTTGGAGTCAGCTACTTTCACACTGTGTGTTCTATCTGTGAGCCAGTTTGCAACCCACCTAGTGATATAGGGGTTGATGCCTAGCTTAGTGAGTTTTTCTGATTCCTAAGTGGGGAGTGGTATCTAAGGCCTTGGCCAGATCAAGGTAGGCTGTATGAACCACCTTGCTTTCATCCACAGCTCTGGTGACTGATTCAAAGAAGTTGACCAGGTTGTCCAGGCATGATCTACCCTTCACAAAACCAAACTGTGTGGGATCCAGAGTTTGGAGGTTCCCTATATCTTTGTTTATTAGGTCCATGATGATGTGTTCAATAGCTTTGCATATCAGACTTGTCAGGCTAATGGGGCGAAAGTTCCAAGGGTCTGTAGTTGCTCTTCCTTTGTGGAGAGGGATGACTGTGCATCATTTGGTAGGGACAAAGCTTGAGGTAAGGCTGTGATTGAACAGGGCACACAGGTGAGTTGCCAGTTCACTCTGTAGTTCATATAGAACTCAGCCAGGGATATTGTCAGGTCCCATTAAAGCTGTATTTGTGGCCTTGGACAGTGCTGTTTTAACCTATACTGCAGTAATACTGGGTGCCTGGCAATCTACTGATATTGTGATTGGTCCTTTTGTGGGGGAGAGAGGGGTAAAGTTGGCACTGAATCTGTCAGCCAGAATATTGGGAATATCTGTTGGCTCAGTATAGGAGGTGCCATTGTGCAACAGCTCCAAGGAAATCTGGGTAATGCTGTAGAGATTCTTTACATAACTATAGAAGGCCTCGTGGTTGTCTTTACTATCTGCTGCAATTCTGTTTTCATAGCTAGCTTTAGAGGATTTGATGAGGAATCTCAACTTTTCATTGAGGCTGATAAGGGAGTTTTTCCAGTCTTGGGACTTCACCTTATTTCTCATCAGTTTCCTCCTTCTGTTGTAGAGTTTATTTATGGCAGGGGACCACCAAATTGTCTTCCTTCTTTTGGAGGAGAGCGTTTTGGTTCTATTGGGTATGGAGAGATCCATGCATTTGTGTACATGTTCGTATAGGGCATTAATGTATGATTCGACAGTCATGCAGCTGTTCTCCAATTGCATGAGTGTCATGAAGTTAACCACCTCTGTTTTTAGGAGCCCAAAGTTAGCTTTGGAGAAGTTTTTCATGGTGGTTACCTTTGCGGTGGGGGGGGGGTGGATTTCCAAAGTGATTAGTTTGTGGTCTCATCTAACCAGGGAGGAGTTGACTATATATATATATATATATATATATATATATATATATATATATATATATATGTATGTATGTATGTATAACATATGCCCATAACATGTAGTGGAGTCATACCTCAGCACCATAAATCACAATCTCTTAGTGCAAGGGAATGTAATGTAAGTATTGCAGTTATAAATGTAGAATGTTGCTACAGTAACAGGAGTTGTGTCAACAGACATGTTGTGTAGGAAGTCACTTCTGATATTGACATGTACGGCAACAGTTACTGACAAACATTATAAAATCATCATAGTGAAGTACCATACAAATCACAGTAATGATCCTGTGGAATACAGCAGCAATATGATCAATAAACGTGGACAGTCTGAAACTATCTGGTCAGTCCAGAGGTATACACAGAACTCCTTAGTGCAAGGTGTATAGACCAAGACTGACAAAGGGGATGTTTACAGCCATGAACATGGGGATATCACACAAATACTGGAATAGATAAGCTCACACAGTTGATGAATTCACACCCTCCTGTCTGTCCTAACACATATTAACTGAAGGAGCAGATGTCCCAAGCCCACATACTTCCCACTAGTTAGTGACATACATCTTCACAGCATCCCACTGCTTTTATAGAAATACACATTTATGGTGGCCAGTCAACAGTACATCTGACAAATATCTGGATATAACATCACACTAGGTAAATACACTGAGCTGCTAGGCATGTCACAAAGCACTGTGCAAACTGCAGGCAGAATGTCACAATACTGACCCAGGTTTCCTATGGGGGAATACACATGTACTTGTAAATATAGCAGGCACTGCAGGCATCTAACAGCACAGAGTAACAGACACCAGTGTGAAAGTGCATACCCACAACCAATCTCAACACAGTCACAGTCACATTATGATAAGCCTAATTAATATGGACTGTGTGAACAAAACCATCCTCATATTTGCCACTCACACACCAAACCTACATATACTGGCCCAATGCACAGTGTGGTCTGATGCCTGATTGTGGTATGAGACATGTCTCAGTCTGGCCCTACAAACATATATGCTGATAGGGTAACAGAAACTGGAGCAGCATGCAACGACAGATATAACAGGACCAAGAACAGATATCTACCACAGTCTGTACACAGGCCAAGTAACATATTCACAATACACTGCTACACAATACTGACACTCTGTCAACAATCACCATAAGTACACAGACCTCACTACAGCCTACAATAGAATGTCCAGATTTTGTCCTCAAATATAAGGCCTACTATACATAACATGTCTAGCAGTCTGATATCTCACTGGCTTGTTATTGGGTATGATGTCAGTAAATAATGATGTACTATACATATGCACCTCTTACTGCATGACATATGGACGAAAGGAGACAGACGTGGAGGACAGAAGCACAAACACAGGGCCAATATTGACATATTGCTGCGATAAACTGAGAAAATTCCTGGTATAAGGGTTTATTATGACATATCTCTTCTGAGGGATATGAAGTCAGTAACACACATGGATGTCACCATGTACTGACTGCAATCATCAGAGTATGCTACTGCATTTCTAAAGACAGGAAATGTGTGAGTAACACAACACATGTAAGACTCCAAACTCTGGCCAGTCTGCAAATAGCCCTACAGGTGAGAGTTTTCTCAACCACATAACACTGTCATGCTAAACTTTAAATCATGTAGAACAGCCATATCCATACAAACCCTGTTAAAACCAACATTAATTCAAATGTAGAACAACAATACTTACATTCTGTCCCCATGTCTGAAACATCTCCCTCCTGTTTGTTGGCCTCTTGCCACAGTGTATGTTGTAAGAGGTATTTCCAACTACCCTCTGTGATGCTGTTTTGTCAAACACCCACATGAACTCCTGCTCACAGTGAACCAACACCCAAATGAAGTGCTTAGTCATTGGAGTGTGTTTCTATGCAATTGGCTATAGGAATAATACCACAGCTGTTCCACATGCAATTAGCAAGTGGGAGACTCCAATTCATGCACAGGCCATCAGCTGATCATGATCAGTACCTACAAAAGTCAAGCTGCTGCCTATGCAAAACAGATGTACTTATCCACATCCACTAGAGAGGGAGAGAGAGAGAGAGACAGAGAGACAGAGAGACAGAGATAGAGAGACAGAGAGAAAGTAAGACAGGAAGGGAGTAAGAGCCAAGAGTGTTGGTGTATGATCTGTAGGTGGAGAGTGGTATCTGGGTATTATAATGGTTGCATATAATGTTTGCTAATCCATACTGTCACATAGTAATTGCACATGGCAGTACACATTTATGGCTGTGGATTGTCTACAACAACCTCTACAGTGTTTGAAAACTGTTGGCCTTGTAATGTGGACATCAGGACATATAGGCCCTCAATATAATGATGTAGCAAAACCCATACTGCAATGGATCCTGTTATTACACAATCACCCCCAACAGGATACTGATGACACACACTTACCACTACTGAGTTTCAACCCCCTAACTGACTATGTATTTATATTACAGTGTTACGCAGTTATTGCATGTGCCACAGAGCTTACATGTTGGAGAACGGTCCAAAGGTATCTTTGAAGGTGAGTGACATCAGCAGCAGTACTAAAGGAGGGTAAGGGAAGTGTAGTAAGTGTGAATGTCCACAAAATCAGGTGTCAACAAAGACACACACACACACACACACACACACACACACACACACACACACACACACACACACACACACACACACACACTATCATAGTTGGCAGGATCAGGACTTGAATTCCTATCTAACTAGTTTTCTGCACTACAGTATTACACATGTATTGCAAGCACCACACAGCTTATAGGCCTGAAACTTGTCCAGAAGGTTATTTCAAGGTGACTGACATCAGCAGGAGTGCTAACACAGGCAATGGGAAGTACAGTGAATGTGTGAATGGGCCATAAACCATTCTTCTGGAAACATACACACACACACACACACACACACACACACACACAACTTTACATTTGACAGGACTGGGTATACAAATGCTAGATGAATACTGATTTGTGCTATCGTGTTACACAGTTATCAGAAGCACCACAAACACTATAGGGCTGAGGGCTACCAATAGCAATGACTACAGTGATTGACACCAGCACATCATGTGATATTGGTCAATTGGATGTGTGGTGGGTGGGACAGGCCTCATGACGGAAATCTCTCTGTCACTGTCTGTCTCTCTCTTCCTCACATCTCTGTGTGTGCATGTTTGACATATTATAGTGTGTTGGCCTTGGATATATGTGAGTATTCCTCTTCAATGTGTGTGCAAAGCATGAATAGTGTAAAATGTGATGTGTGTGTGCACAGACATCTGTGACTGACAGATATGTATAGTCCACTGTGTTGTCAGACATGGGCTTCATTTGAAGTGTAGGAACATGCCCAGTATGACCTTCTGTATTGAGTGTGTGAATCCATTCCAGGTAGGTTGTACTCCAGTCCAGGGTTTGGTGTTCTACACCTACACCTAGCAACCTGTTTCTGCAGGATATCTGTAGATAGGTTGACAATATGGAGTCACAATTGGTGACAGATAGTGGGATACTGTAACTATTGTGTCTGTGCTGCTTGTGTTACATGGTTGGTGTTAGCAGAGATATTCAGACATTTACACCATTTTACACTGTGATGTATTATGTCGTCAACTACTGACAGGTATACTTATTTGCTCGCAGTTATTTCCTGGGAAATAAAAGATGAATGAAGCTGTTTCCAGTATTGTGGTCTGCAGCCTACATATTCTTGCACACTCATGCCATTCTGGAGGGGTAGCTGCAAACACTTGGTCTGTGTAAATGGTCCAGCACCTTGGTAATATAGTGGCTGAGGATCCCCTTCTTGTATATATATCGACGTAACAGAATGGCCATATCCTGCTGTGGCCATACCTCTCAGCTGTACAGATTCACCCAGGTTACCCAGAGACAGGGCTCATATATCCAGTCAGTTTCCCTTCACATTGTGGTTTACGAGCAGTTTTGTAGCCACCCATTACTGGGTTTGCAGGCAGGGGTAGTATGGGCACACATCAGAGTTTCAGAGTTCACACACTCCATGACGCCCATGCTTCTACACCCCCCCACTCTATTATTCTATCCTTTTCCTAACAAGCAAGCGATATCTGAGAAGTATCCCTATAGTTGTACCTTCATCCCAGCAGTATTTAGGGGTTGGATCACAGTTCATGCAGTAGGACATGGTGGGCATGCTACTGGGATTTGCAACATGGCCTTGCATTTGTGTTCGGTTGACTGTGTTATGTTGTTAGCTAGGATGCATGAGATAACATACATTGGTACTACAGGTGAGGCACAGGCCTTTGACAGAGAACTATAGGCCATTTGGTAGTGATGCAAGCCATCTATAGCAGGCCAGTGCATTTCGTCACTCCTACATTCCCAGGCTGCAAGCCACTGGATTCCGCTGGGGTGAGAGGGTAAGTGTGCGAGGTGTTAATGGCAATAGTTCCTGTCCATATTAATCCATTGGTCTGGATGCTGGCAGGGTGCTGCTTACAGCTAGGGACACACCTGCATGGGAAACCTCTTCAGCATGCTGCATTCTGTGGGTATTCCCATACAGAAGTGGGACTCATACTGTATTCATGCCCAACAGCAAGGATATGACCTGTGATAAACCTGTGGCTGAATGTGGAGTGAGCTGAGTGCATGTGTGATATGGAAGTTTCTTGCAGCTGACTCAAGGATATACCTGGGACATTCCTCTTATGCTGCCTTGTGCGGAGACATAGGCAGTCTCTCATTACTTCATAACTGTGCCTTTTGTGGTCTGCCACTGATTGGCCAGACTACATCAGTATTCCATACTACACAGGCAACTAATGTGCTGCTAACCTGTATGGATAATTCCAAAGGTGTGTGCAGCTGACAGTTACATTTTATGTACTCTGTCTAGGGTACTTCCACCTGTGTACTGTGTGTATGTCTGGGCCCACATTCATGGTAAGTCCATTTTTCAGATGGTGACAGATATTGTCATCTGGACAGTGAGTATGGATGACTGCTGACATGGGTATTGCTGAGAAGCATTGTGGTTGGCACTGCAGTTGTTGGAACATGGCCCTGTCATCAACAGTACTGGCCGCAGGCCACCAAGACACAACCCTTCATGCCTACATGCTGACCACTACCATTCAATATTGAACACACAACAACCTAACACACAGATCCCTGCATATTGTACACATGCAACAATCTATCCTGTAGATTGGGCCAGCTCAGGTAATCTGTGCTCCACTGTTATTAAGCCCACACATACATGTTACTGCATTTCTATATAGGATTGTGGGGTGGGGGGCACCTGATGACTTTAAACATTTGCTCTGACTATACTGGTATTTCGGGTATTCTGTTGACTTCCATTTCATTTTGTATTCTCACCTATCATGCAGACTGGAGGCATATCAGTAGAGTACAGATCTTAGGTTTTATTGACCTACATTTCAGTTTCAGACTTCTTACCATTCAGAACTAACATACAACTGTCAGACCTGTTGCAGTCTGTCTGTGTAGGTCTGGAGGGGGGCTGTTCACCATCGCCATCAATTGGAGGTCTTAGCCCAACCTTTCTTTATGGTCATCTACACCTGCCCTGCTGGCTGAGGCTGATGTTGGGTATGTGAACTTCACTGACATGCATGTGTGTGTCCTATGGACACACATTTGGGCCACCACATTGACTTCAGTGGGATTTGTCACCAAGTCTAGTACTGCCTAGTATGTTGACACCAGTATTTGTTATGGATTTCATGCTGCCATGTAGGTGTCCACTATCTGCTGCCATCCCATTCAGCCACCGAATTTGCTTGCATTCTCACATCCATACTGTAGATACAAGTAGCAGAACATACTACTCCATTCAGCAATTGATAGGAAGAGTGACTTACCTTGTGGCTGTGCCAGTATTGAGGATGGTGCTGGAGGGCTGACTATGTCAGATGCACATAGTACACTCCCTATACATGGTAACGCACAGTTAGTGTCATGTTTGGCATCCCTTTTACTGTATGTGCGAGTCAGAAAGAGGTGTCATTCCCTGGGTCCCTACCGTGTCAGTGTATGTGCTATCCGTTTCCTCTATGCCAAAGCCTGGGCATACTGGGCAGGCTCAGGTTGTTCCTCTTCCAAGTCCCTCTATGCCTGTGATGGCCTTGTTAATGTTAGGAGGCTGTGTGGCCTTGTCCCATGCTGTTCCTGCTGCAGCTGTTTCCGTGGGATCATATTGTGTAGCATGGCACATACTATGAACATTTGTGTACATGTAGCTGGAGAGTACTGCAAGGCTCCACCAGATATGTCCAGGCAGAAGAACTGTGACTTGAGCATCCCAAACACATGCTCTATTATGATTCTGGTTTGTGCATGTGCCTCATTATGGAGTTCTTGTTCGGATGTGTGTGCATTTCTGATGGGTGTCATCAGCCACGGCTCCAGTGCGTAACCAGCATACCATCCCCCAATAGTTGGCTATATGGGATGTCCCCACTGGCAAATAACTGGTACAGCTGCATCATATGCCAGATGTGGGAGTCATGATAGCTTTCAGGTGTGCTAGCACACACATGCAAGATAATGCCCTGGGCATAGCACATGACCTGGCAGTTGATGGAGGGGAAGCCCTTGTGGTTTATGTAGACCCTATCCCGTTCACCGGGTGGTGCTTTGATGTGTATGTGCATGCAGTCTATAGCACCCACTACCTCAGGGTATTCTGCTATGTGATGGAAGAGATGCATATTGGTGGTCAATGCCTCACGGGTGATGGTGAAATATATGTGCTCACCGGCATGTGCTGACATGGCATCCAGGAACTGGTGGAGTACCCTGGATGCTGATGCCTGTGAGATCCCCATGATATCCCCAGTTGTCCTTTGGAAGGTACCTGTGGCTAGTATTCTTAAGACTACACATACCTTGGTATCCACTGGGATGGGTTCCCCTCTGTTGGTTCTGTGTGTGAGGCGTGGCCGGCACAGCTCAACAATTTGCTGTAGAATGTCCCTGTCCACCCTATAGCACTCCACCATCTCCAGCTCATGTAGCCCCTAGTAGGTTACCCTGGGTCTGTACACTCTTCTTCTCTTCCTCACTGTGAGTTGGTCATCAGCATTCACATCCTCACCACCCTCAGCCTCTTGCACATATTGATGTATGAGAGCAACAGCAGCCCCTAACATTTTGTTAGTTTTGTCAGGTAAAATTTCCCCATCTGTGTACACTGGTGGTGTAGAGTTTGTGGGGAAAAAACAAACTGGAAGGTGTTTGCATAGTTTATAGTCGAGTGCTAGGCTGTTCCATGTGTAATTGGTTGATTCTGATACATTTCACTTGCCAGCTATGCTAGTTCTCCTTGATTGTCTTCCTACTGCTGTTTTCCCTTCCCATTGTCTTCCTGTTTAAGCCCTGAGATGCGGCACACATACCCAGAGCTCATATGTGAACAGAGCTGCTATTTCCTATTTTTTGTATAAAACCTAGTGAGTGGCACACACACCCATTTAGGCAATGTAAACACTGCTAGGCAGTCTCAGACACACCGCCTTCATTAGCTGTGCTTAGCTAAGGGTAAACACAGGCTGCAGAGCTCCAATAAGTTTACAGCATGCATGACACTCCCCCTTATGAAGTCATCTACCTCATACTTATACCATGGTGTTGCTGCACCTACACGGCTGGGTGCAAGCTAACACTGAGAGGAAATCTGTGATTCAGTATCAATTCCCTCATTTGCATAAAACAGAATGCTAATTCATATTTACCACACTCACACTGAGCCTTTCATCTTAGCAACCACTATTCCCTGGTATTGTTGTCTTATGCATGCCATTGACTATCATGGCAAAATGCTGATTTGGGTTTAAAAGCTTATTTCCAACTTTTTTTTTAGTTTCGAGCCAATCCCGTTTGCACACCACTGCCCTACGCTTAAATGCCCGAAATCGGACAAAAAATAAATAAAAGTTAGTTTTATAATTTTGCAACTATTTCTCATGCCAATGGCCATATATTTAGCCATTTGCATGCCTACTACATTGAATACATGCTTTCTTTGGAGCTGTCATGCCTCTGTTTTGTAATTTGCAGAAATGTATTCGGTTAGTAAACGAATACATTTCTGCAGGTTACACTATTCCTGCACAGATGCCTGCCTGCTTCCTGGATCACAAATTCACCTCATTTGGATAGTTTTCACCAGCAAATGGGGTAATTAGCATATAGAAGTGGTGGCCGTGCAGGAATAGCGTAGGAGAGCTCATACACGTCCCGGGAATTTGATCCTGGATCGTTCGTAGGCCATATTGCATGCAGCAGCTCTTGCACTATTCCTGCACTCCATGCAGTGCTTGCTGAATCCAGGGGATAGTGTTCTTTCAATTGCAGTAGTCCACTTTAGTCATGATTACAACCCCCCCCATTCATAACCCTTAAGGTTTTATCCAAACTAATTTTTTTAAGTAATTCAAATTCAGTTTGGGTGAGGTTGTAACCACCATTACATTTTGAGTTATCCAAAAATGTTCTTAAACTCAAATTAACACAATTTCTCAAAAATGATGAGAGGCATTTGTAGGGGGAGATTAAATATACTCTTATGAATCAATTCTTACAGTCTCTCCTGGCTGTGTTTATCGAGGAAAAATAAATACAAATTAAATTTTCTTAGATACATCTTAAAATCAATAATCACATTCTCTATTTTTGCCCATGTAAAGGGCACAAAATTGAAATGTTTACTGAATAAATCACAATGCTCAATGCTGAAAGTTTGTTCTGTAAAACTGTAAAGTTTAAAATCACCTTCTACGTTGGTGATGATAACAGGTCCATCCAAACCCCCATAAATGTCAGAAAATCCATTTTGATAATCAAAGTCAAACCCAGGGACTATCTCCATTACCCTCATTGAAAGTTGTTCATTGTTCTCTTCAACTGTGACCAGGATATTTGTTGATTGCCATTCGAGTTCTTCAGGCTCTGCAAGTGCCTCAAAGGGGCCTGGTCTAAAGGGAGGCCTTGGCTGGATTGTTCCAGCTGATCCCATTGAACCAAATTGCCACTATCATTGTTGGAAATGTAGCTTTCACATCCAACAGTTTTCTGCAAGGGATAGACACGCCCCCGACTATACTCCAGCCTATCCCTTTCAATTTTCTTGAGCTTCCTGTTTCTGACATCATTAGAGATCATATAGGCTTTTTCAAGTATTTTATCGTACTTGTTGCCACTGTGAAGGAAAAGTAAATCCCCTTTAATACTTTTTTCCAGTTCAACAATGTCACCTTGTAGATTGTCAAGTTCTTTTACATTGTGTTTGATCATGGTTTCCATCAACTCACACACCTGCCTATCAAATCAGTTGAGCAATTCCAGATGCTAGGGGGAGTTCGGAGAAAGTCCATTAGGGAACTTTCACGATCTTAAACCCTTTGGAACCTGCTCATATTTTATGTATTCAGAAAAGTACTCATTTTCAATCAGCAACTTTCTATATTTAATGATTTTGAACTCAAAATGTTCCAAGGATTTATTGAAAGTCAAATTATTGTTGCTTGTCACACTGTTAAGCTGGGTTGGGGATTATTTAACCAAGTAGTAATACGCACAGAAGTGCTACCATTACCTTGAAACACCAGACCGTTTTCCGGTGTCCGTGTTCTGTCCATTAAAAAAATGTTGCAAAACAGGGGGAGTATTCTGTCTGTTGTTGACATCCTCATTCAAAAGGTTATTACCAGCCTCCAACTGTATAATCCTGGCAGTCAGTTGCAAGACCTGCTGTGACAGTTGCTGGATTACTTGGGTCAGGAGTCCAACTTCAGGAACAGCCCCTCCAGGTTGTGCAGGTGGTGGAGTCCCACAAGTACCACGTGAACTGATGTGAGGCACAGATAACATAACTCAGAAAAAACACAATAAAACCAAAGAACCAAAATAACATTCCACGTGTTCCAAGTAGAAGCCACACCATTTGTCAAACAGCAGAATTTATTCACCAAAAGATTGAGTGCTTTTGTCTGGCTGTAACAAAAGACTTTGTCAGAATCTAAGTGTACATCAGTAAAAATACATTTAAATCCTGTTCAGAAATAGTCACCTGACCAATTTACTAATTGCCATCCTATACAATACTTCAAAATTCAAAGCAATATTAACAAAATAAACAAATTTCTTCCCTCAGACAAATAAAAATTTTAGAAAAATAAAAAAAAAACAAATAGTTTAAAATCAAAACCTAAACAACATAAGACTAAAAATTAGGAGATGCAGCACCTAGCAAGATAAAAGCACTCTCACCAAATTAAACAAACAACTCAAAGGACAAATAAAGTCTACCAAAGCAAATTTGATTTAACTTTGGCCTCCCAGGCCAAGGACAACCACAATGGATTCTTTAGCTATGTCTGCAACCTCAAAGGCAATCCACGGTTATGTGGAAAGCTCATTGAGCCATCTATACTGAGGTAGAAGATATAGCAAACCTCCTGTCTGATAAATTCAGCTCCAACTTTACTCCTCTCTCCCCGTCTACCTTCTCTTAGGAAATATCAGACACTTGACCCAATCCAATTTGGTTTTGCCAAGGGCAGATGATGTCTACTCAACATGGTGGACTTCTATGAGAAGGTCACCAAAGCAATGGATGAGGGCAAAATCGTTCACATTGCCTACCTTGACCTGGCCAAGGCATTTGACACAATACTCCACTTAGGCATTGCTGACAAACTCAAGAGGTTAGGAAAAACCTGCATGTCACTCAGTGGATAGCCAGCTGGCTCACAAACAGGACCCAAGAACTCAGAATTGGGGAGTCCACCTCTACAAAGAGACCAGTAACAAGTGGAGTCCCTCAGGGATCAGTTCTTGAAATGCTCCTTTTTGGCATTTACTTCTTAGAAGTCAAGGCCAATGTCAGTGGTCTCTGGCTGACTAAATTTGTAGATGATTGCAAATTAGGAGCTGTCATTGAATCTCACACTGACACAAATGTTCTCCAGGAGGGGCTGGCACAGGCAAACAACTGGTGTCAGAGCCATGGACACAAATTAAATGCCAAAAAATGCATAACAGTATCCATTGGAATGTCACCCATCCCTGGTAACTATCATATTGGCAACACACCACTTAGAGATGACCCAGTAGTCAGGGACTTAGGGACACATATAGATAGTAATCAAGCATTTGACCATCATGTGTCTACAGTGGTGAGGAAATCATTCTATATTTCACAACTTGTAAACAAAGGAGTGCATCTAAGTCCAAGGAAGTCATTGTTCCACTCTATTCAGCATTCATCAAACCTATCCTTGAGTACAGTGCACCCACTGGTATGTACCTAACCAGGCATACCCAACAATTTGAACATTCACAGATGTTCCTCACTAAACGAATATAGGATGTAAGTAAAATGTCCTATGTAGACCACCTCAAGGCCCTATCCCTGTATTCTGTCTCCTATGGGCTTTTGAGGAGAGATCGATGCATGGCATATAGACCCCACTCTGATGGACCTCCTGCATATCCACAAAAGAAACAACACCAGAATTACTTATTCTAAAGACTTAAACCTTGCCTGTGATATAAATAGAACCTGCTGGAGAGACAGAAATGCACCCCAGAGACTACCCCATCTATGCAACAGGCTCCCCATTCATGCGAAGCAGAGTTCCTCCCTAACCCAATTCAAGTGCAACCTGGAGAATTGGATGAGAAACCAGAAATTCAACCCTGGTTTGGCACCTATGTCTCTAATGGACACAGGCAACCTGTAAATTGTTCATCTCCCAGGCCCAAACTTACACTATCAAGGGTATCAGAACTTGTCAGAGATTTTGGATGCATGCCTAGCCTTAAAAAGGCCCTTGTGATCAGTAGCTAGTAAACAACTATGAACCAAGGAACCTATGAGCACAGGTCCTGCTGCTTTTAGGTAACAGTAGGTACTGACTATTGCTGTCTTGTCAGGCTGCAGTAAAAATAGTTTGTTCCAGTAGCTTTAAATTACACCTTCAAGGCTTCTGTCTTCTAGCCCTGTAGTTTGCAGGTCACAACTACTAAAGGTATTTAAAGGTGTTTAAGACAGGCTCAGCATTTGATAAAGTTCATTTAGCATATCTCCTTTCTACAGAGATGGAGCACAAAGCCGGTATCAGTTCCCAGTTGACAAGCCAGGTAGCCACCTATTTATCTCCACCAATTATCCTACTGCCAAGCAACAACTGAGGCATTCTAATAACGTAATGAGCATGATGACAAACTGTTTGTAAGCTTCTGAGCCCCCAAGCCTTTCTGTGTTGGAGGGAAGCCTTCTGGATTCATTTTGTTTTTTAGAACTAGCCAGTTTTCTAGTTTCAGCACTCAAATCTGTTTCTTTGAGCTCAGCACTTGTTCAGAACTCCTTGCAAGCACCAAATAAGCTACAAATTACTACAGCACTCAACTTTCCTCACTTGTCTTGAGGAAAACAGTGTTTAGTACTTAATAAATAAGCATCTATCCAGGCATGTCTAAGGGTCAGCTCCCAGTGATTTCTCCTGTCTACCTGATGAATCTGGGCATTTTAGGGCAATGCAGCAATTGCCTCATGTACACACACAACCCTCTCCTCCTAACACCCAACACTACAACCTGTGAGAGATGCACCTATATAGCCAAACTGAAAGCAAAGCTCTCTTCACCCAAGACTGGACTAGGCAGTCAAGGGGAGAAGGTAAACACTTGCACCACACCACACTCATCACATAGTCCCTCAAAACCTACACCACCAAAACACACACATAGAAACACAAAACACACACCTACATTCACGGAAGCTCTCAATAAAAATCTACCCAAGCAACAAGGACCTCCAAAGTAGAAACGCAAGCAACTTCCACCCCCACAACACAACCCAAATGACACATAGCCCACAAACTCAGTGTGCCACTCAACCACAGCCGATAAGGCATAACAATGTACCCAACACTCTAGACATTGGTGACTCTATAGTCAGGCACACTGATGTTTCACTCACCAGGCTAAACAAGGAGAAAGTTACTGTCAGCTGCCTCTCAGGTGCCAGGATCCGCCACATAACGCATGCACTCAGGTTACTCCACAACAAGTACAAATATGACTCTGTCATTGTCCATGTTGGTGTGAAGGACCTGAGACATACCTCCCTGGAGTACATGAAAAGAGACATGGAGAAGCTGTCCAATTTTGTAGCCCAAGCAGATATGACACTAGCCCTGAGTAGCATCCTGCCATTACCTAGAATGATACTACAGTACAAGGACAAAATAATTGACTTCAACAATTGGCTAAGCTTCTGGTGTCATGCTAAGGGGATTCAGTATCTGTCTGTCTGGGATGACATGATCGACAAACCACGATGCTTTGCCAGAGATGGACTGCACCTGTCTCCCTTGGCATTCCGGATACTGGCAAGGCTCTTGCCACCCATATAGTGCCTTTTTTAGGCAAGGTTCAAATGACAAATTCACCAATGTAACAAGTACAATCAAGAAAAATCTGAGGGTAATGCTACTTAATGCTAAAAGTCTAAACCTCAAAATGCACTCACTCAAGGCACTCCTTAAAATGGAGAACACTGATATCTGTGCAGTAACAGATACCTTGTTCAAGGCTCCAGAGAGCACCCCTGCATTACCAGGCTATAATACATACCACACCTTTCAGCCACCTAACCTGGACCAAAACACTAAAGGCAGAGGTGTGTCCATATTCAGTAAGGATATCCACATCTCCAGGCTAGTTGCTCAGCATATAGCATCTGAGATTATCCAAGTGCAACTAACTCTGGGCAAAACCGCAATCAAAATCGTAGCTTGCTACAGATCCCCCACCATGACCCAGGATTCCCACTCCTCATTTCTTGATACACTGGAAAATATTAGGGTGCAACCTAACACCCTGATAATGGGTGATTTCAACTACCCCACCATTAACTGGGAAAAGTACTCATGTACCAACTCTTGTGTTCAACGTTTTCTGGATTTCATAAATTCCAATGACTTGGATCAACTTATCCACATCTCTACCAGGGGCAGCAGTATCCTAGACTTGGTTATTACCAACATGGGCAACCTGTGTTCCACACCAGATGTCAATTCCTCATTGGTCAGATCCAACCATAAGCTAATCACCTAGACATCCACATCCCACCCCCACCCCCATTAGGGAAACCACTGTAAAAAATTTCTCCAAAGCCAACTTCACGCTTCTTAAGACAGAAATGGCAAACTTCACGACACCCATGCTGACAGACAATAGAGGGACGACTGCTGAATCCTATACAAATGCACTTTATAAGCACTTACACAAGAGCATGGATCGTGCAATCCCTAACAGAAATACGATGCTATCCTCCAAAAAAAGGAAGCCAATCTGGTGCTCCCCTGCCATAAACAAACTCTACAACAGAAGAAAGAAGCTGTTGCAAAAAAAGAGTAAAATCCCATGATTGGAGGAACTCTGTGGTCAACCTCATTAAGAAGCTGAGATCCCTCATAAAATCCTCCAAAGCTAGTTATGAAAACAAAATCACCACTGATTCTAAAGACAACCACAAAGCATTCTATAGCTATGTCAAGAATCTCAATGGCAACACTCAGATCTGCTCTGAGTTACAGCACAATGGCACTAAATATGCAGAACCAACTGATATTGCCAACATCCTGCCAGATGGATTCACTGCTAACTTTACCCCTCTCTCACCCTCTAAAGAGCCCATCTCTATACAGGAAGAATGCAAAGTTCCTGTAATCATGGCTGCACAGGTAAAAAACGCACTCTCCAAAGCCAAGAACACAGCATCCATGGGACCTGGCAACATCCCAGGCTGCATTCTACATTAACTACAGAATGAACTGGCATCCCACCAGAGTACCATGCTCAATCATAGCCTCACCTCAGGCTTTGTGCCCACTGAATGGTGCACAGCAACGATTATCCCACTCCACAAAGGGAGCGCCACCATGGACCCCGGGAACTACTGCCCCATTAGCCTGATGAGCCTGGTCGGCAAGGCTATGGAACGTATTATCATGGAAGTTATAAACAATGACATTGGTAATCTCCAAAATCTGAACCCTACCCAATCCGGGTTTGTAAAAGGCAGATCATGTCTTCTAAACCTGATAGATTTCTTTGAAGTGGTCACCAAAGCCGTAGATGAGCGGAAAGTGGTTCACACAGCCTATCAAGATCTCGCCAAGTCTTTCAACACCATCCCCCACTCTAGAATTATAGATAAACTCACTAAACTAGGTATAAATCCCTATGTCACAAGATGGGTTACAAACTGGCTCACTGACAGAACCCACACTGTGAAAGTAGCAGACTCCAAATCCAACTTCAGACCAGTGACAAGTGGAGTGCCACAGGGTTCAGTCCTAGGTCCTCTCCTGTTTGGTATCTACTTCTCTGAAGTACAGGCTAACACAGAAGGTCTTTGGCTGACAAAGTTCGCAGATGACTGCAAACTAGGAGCCATAGTCAAAACTCCTAACGATGTGGACATCCTACAAAAGGGCTTCACTGAGAGAGACGCCTGGTGTCAAAGCTACGGCCTGAAGCTCAATGCCAAAAAGTGCATTGTCATCCCTTTTACTAAAAACTCTGTACCCATGAACTACTACATAGGCAGTAGTCTACTTAACACTGAAAATGTGATAAGAGACCTTGGGACACAGATGGACAGTAATCTCTCCTTTGATAATCACATTGCCACAGTAGTCAGGAAATCCTTCTACGTGGCACACCTCATCACAAAAGGTTTCTCATCCAGGAAAAAAGAGGTCATTGTTCCCCTCTCCTCATCGCTCATTAGACCCATTATAGAGTACAACGCCCCTTTTGGTATGTACCTCACCAGACATCTACAACAACTGTAAAGGCCGCAGAAATACCTCACAAAGAGGTTTACTGGCCTCAAACAGATGCCCTATGCAGACCGTCTCAAAAAACTCCAGCTTTACTCTGTCGCATATCACCTACTCAGAGGTGATCTCTGCCTAACATACAAAGCTATGTCAAACCCAGAGCTGCTGGACATGCTCCACTTAAAGAAATCACAATCCCTCTGAGCTACATGCTCTAGGGACCTAAACCTTGTCACCAGAATAAACAGAACATGCTGGAGGGATAGATTCCTGTCCCAGAGACTTACATACTCTGGAACAAATTACCTATCTGTATCAAACAAAGCTCTTCATTAGCTCTCTTCAAGAAAAATTGTGATGATTGGATGGGAGATAGGAAATTCACCCCTGGGATCACTTCTGTGGCTCTGCTTGACAGGGGCACAGGAAAATAATTTTCTTGGGTGGCAAAAGCCAGGGTACCGTTTGGATAGGCTTACATAGGCCCTAGGGCCAATAGCCTAGTACCTGCCTATGAACCTATGAACCTATGAATAGAGAAAGGCAACACTCATCCCTCTGCACAAAAGTGGACAATCTATAGACCCTAGAAACTACAGACCCATAAGTCTCACTAGTCTTATATGTAAAGCCATGGAAAGAACTATTATGGAGATGAACAGCAGAGATATAGTAAACCTCCAGACACTGGAACCTACCCAGTTTGGATTCGTCAAGGGAAGATCACGCCTACTCAACCTAGTGGACTTCTTTAAGAAGGTCACCAGAAGAAGGATGAGGGCAAAATTGTTCACACTGCCTACCTTGACCTGGTCAAAGTATTTGACACAGTATCCCACTCAGGCATTGTTGACAAATGTTAGGTAGAAACCCATATGTCACCTGGAGGATAGCCAACTGGCTCACAGACATGACCCAGGAAGTCAGAATTGGGGAGTCCACCTCTACAAAGAGGCCAGTCACAAGTAGAGTCCCTCTGGGATCAGTCCTTGGACCACTCCTTTTTGGCATTTACTTCTCAGAAGTCAAGGCCAATGTTAGTGGTCTCTGGCTGAATAAATTTGCAGATGATTGCAAATTAGGAGCTGTAATTGAATTTCACACTGACACAAATGTTCTTCAGGAGGGGCTGACACAGACAAACATCTGGTGTCAGAGCCATGAACTAAAACTAAATGCCAAGAAATACATAATAGTATCTTTTGGGAAGTCATCCATCCCTGGTAACTATCATATTGACAACACACCCCTTAGACTTGATCCAGTAGTCAGGGACTCAGAGACAAACATAGATAGTAATCTAGCCTTTGACCATTACATGATGACAGTGGTGAGGAAATCATTCTGTGTTGCGCAACTTATAAACAAGGGTATGGCATTTAATTCTAAAGAAGTCATTGTTCTACTGAATTCTGGATTCATCATACCTATCATTGAGTACACCCCCTCGGTATGTACCTAACCAGGCATAGACAACAATTTGGACATCCACAGGGGTTCCTCACTAAAAGAATATAGGCGTAAGTAAAATATTCTATGCAGACCTCCTCAAGGCCCTATCCATGTATTCTGTCTCCTACAGGCTTTTGAGTAGAGATCTATTCATGGCATACAGACCCCACTCTGGTGGCCCTCCTGCATATTCACAAAAGAAACAGTACCAGAATTACCCATTCTGAAGACTTAAACCTTGCTTGTGATATAAATAGAACCTGCTGGAGAGATTGGTATGTATCCCAGAGACTACCCCACTTATGGAACAGGCTCCCCATCCATGTGAAGCAGATTTCCTCCCTAACCCAATTCAAGTGCAACTTGGTCAATTGGATGGGAAACTGGAAATTCATCCCTGGTTTTGGCACCTATGTCTGTAATAGACAGAGGCAACCTGTAAATACTTCATATCCCAGGCCCATACTTACACTTATCAAGGGTATCAGAACTTGTCAGAGATTTGGGATGCATGGCTAAGCTTAAAAATGCCCTTGTGGTCTTTAGCTTAGTAAACACCTATGCACCAATGAGCACAGGTCCTGCTGCTTTTAGGTAACAGTAGGTACTGCCTATTGCTGTCTTGTCAGGCTGCAGGAAAAAAATGTTTGTTCCAGTAGCTTTACAATTACAGCTTCATAGTTTCTGTCTTCCAGCACTGTAGTTTGCAGGTCACAACTACTAAAGGTATTCAGCTGTTTAAGACAGGCTCAGCATTTGATAAAGTTCATTTAGCATATCTCCTTTCTACAGAGATGGAGCACAAAGCCGGTATCAGTTCCCAGTTGACAAGCCAGGTAGCCACCTATTTATCTCCACCAATTATCCTACTGCCAAGCAACAACTGAGGCATTCTAATAACATAATGAGCGTGATGACAGACTTCAACAGCAAAGTGACTTTCAACTGTCATTACACTGGATTACCTTCATCGCCATCAGCATTTGTTTTCTTATCTGCATGGATGATGCATTTTTCTGCTAAGGACCCTCCTAGATGTATGGACGGAGGAACATTCATTAAGAATGAAAAAAGAAAATGAAATAAGAAAGCCAAACAGATGGACTTGGCAATATAACTGAACAAAATCCTGTCAAATATTAGAAATCTGCACCAGTTGTGCAGAATCATTTTATATATAGCCTTCTACCTGTACTAGACCCCATTATGTTGAGGATGCTCCATTTACAATATTTCATGTGTGTATTTCACAATATGCAAGGTAGGATCTAGATGAAGATTATCATGTTTTGGAAAATGAAAGTTGGATATGATAAAACATATTAGAAACTCTAATCATCCAACCCACACCATATCCATGGGTGACTTTAATTACCCCACTACTAACTGGGAATCCTATGCAACACCAAACGTACATGCACAGAGATTCCTGGATTTTGTAAACACAAACTACCTGGACCAGATAGTCAATACACCAAGAAGGGGTGCAACCATACTGGATCTGGTCCTCACTAATATGAGAGAGTGCTGCACATCCCATACTGTAATGCCTTTCCTGGTAAGGTCAGACCACAAAATGGTCTCCTTTGAAGTAAAAATATAACCTGGACCCCCAGCTAAACCTGGAATATTCAGGGACAATTCTAAGGTTAACCTCCTGCTATTAAGTGAGAACCGGGCAAAATTTCAAGCTTCCATAAACTCTGGGAACACTTCTGCCTATGCAGAACTTTTCACAGAAACCCTGTACAAGCATGTTAATTGCCGAATAGAGGTAGCTGTACCCACCATGAAGAAGTACAGAACTAACTCAAAAAACAAACTACCCTGGTGGAATCACAAAATTAATCATCTGTATAACAAGAGGAAGAAAATTATGACAAAAATTAAGAGGTGCAGGACCCAGCAGGATAAAAGCACTCTCATCAAACTAAATAAACAACTCATAGAACAAATAAAGTCTACCAAAGCCAAATTTGAGGTAAGTTTGGCCTCCCAGGCGAAGGACAACCACAAAGTATTCTTTAACTATGTCCGCAACCTCAAAGGCATTACACAGTTATGTGCAGAGCTCATTGTAAATGGAGCCACCTATACTGAGCTAGAAGATATAGCAAACCACCTGGCTGACAAATTCAGTTCCAAATTTACTCCTGCCCCCCAACCTTCCCTCAGGAAATATCATCAAATATAAATCCCCCTACTATCACTAGGGAACAGGTCATTAACACTCTCTCTAACACCAAGAACACTGCATCAGTGGACCCAGACAATATCCCAAAATGCCTTCTAAATAGCATGAAACATGACCTCTGGAATTACTGTTTAACTATAGCCTGCAAACAGGCTTCGTGCCTCATGAGTAGAGATAGGCAACAGTCATCCCTCTGCACAAAGGTGGACCATCTACAGACCCTGGAAACCTCAGACCCATAAGTCTCACTAGTCTTATTTGTAAAGCCGTGGAAAGAATTATCATGGAGATGATCAACAGAGATGTAGTAAACCTCCAGACACTGGACCCAACCCAGTTTGGATTCGTCAAGGGCAGATCATGCCTACACAACCTAGGGAACTTCTTTGAGAAGGTCACCAAAGCAATGGATGAGGGCAAAATTGTTCACACTGTCTACCTTGACCTGGCCAAAGCATTTGACACAATACCCCACTTGGGTATTGTTGACAAACTCAAGAGGTTAGGTACAAACCCATATGTCACCTGGTAGATAGCCAAATGACACCCAGACAGGACCCAGGAAGTTAAAACTGGGGAGTCCACCTCTACAAAGAGGACAGTCACAAGTGGAGTCCCTCAGAGATCAGTCCTTGGACCGCTCCTTTTTGGCATTTACTTCTCAGAAATCAAGGCCAATGTCAGTGGTCTCTGGCTAACGAAATTTGCAGATGATTGCAAATTAGGAGCTGTCATTGAATTTTACACTGAGACAAATGTTCTACAGGAGGGGCTGACACAGACAAACAACTGTCAGAGCCATAGACTAAATGCCAAGAAAATCATAATAGTATCCTTTGGGAAGTCATCCATCCCTAGTAACTATCATATTGACAACACATCCCTTAGAGTTGATCCAGTAGTCAGGGACGTAAGGGCACACATGGATAGCAATGTAGCCTTTGATCATCACTTGTCTACAGTGGTGAGGAAATAGAACATTCTATGTTGCACACCTTATAAACAAAGGTATGGCATTTAAGTCCAAGGAAGTCATTGTTCCACTGTATTCTGCATTCATCAGACCTATTATTGAGTACAGTGCTCTCTCTGGTATGTACCTAACAAGGCATATCCAATAATTTGAAGGGCCACAGAGGTTTTTCACTAAAAGAATACAAAAGCAAAATGTCCTATGCAGACCACCTCAAGGCCCTATCCCTGTATTCTGTCTCCTACAGGCTTTTGAGGAGAGATCTATGCCTGGCATACAGACCCCACTCTGATGGACCACCTGCATATCCACAAAACAAACAACACCAGAATTACCTGCTCTAAAGACTTAAACCTTGCCTGTGATATAAATGAGACCTGCCAGTGAGATAGGTATGTATCCCAGACACTACCCCATTTATGGACAGGCTCCCCATGTATGTGAAGCAGAGTTCCTCCCTAACCCAGTTCAAGTGCAACTTAGACAATTGGATGGGAAACGGAAAATTCATCCCTGGTTTGGCATCTACGTCTCTAATGACAAAGGTAACCTGTAAATGGTTCATCTCCCAGGCCCATGCTTACACTTATCAAGAGTATCAAAACTTATCAGACATTGGGGATGCATGGCTAGGCTTAAAAAGGCCCTTGTGGTCATTAGCCTAGTAAACACCTATGAACCTATAACTTGGGAAAGAGCAGCATACAGTTTCTGCTGTGAAAGTGCCTCTCTCCTGAAGGCAAGACCATGACTAGAACATGAATAAAGATGAACCAGTGGAAGATGTGAAATTGTAACCAGGTTCTATCCTGTTCTAGGAATCCAATATTATCTGGTCTTAATGCATATTCTGTCTGAAAGCACCTAGGCATGTTTTTTTTTTCTTATTAAAATAATGTGATTCCATAACATGAAATCATATTATCAGTACCAGGCAGTCTACTCTACCCAGATGATTTGCCACACACTGCCAGCCACTGGGAGACACATAAATGGCATATATTCAAGGCAGGTAAATATATTCATGGACACAAAGAGGCTTTATTCTCACTGTGAAGTACTATATTGATATATATCACAATTCATAATCAGGTCATAATGTCTGAATGCATCCTATTTGCATAACAGCTTTGGAAGTATCATTGGTTCAGTGTGATATGGCAAGGGTAATACAACAATGAAGTATGGTGTTTATGTTAAGTACATGTCCCATGCATGTGTGTACATGTCCCATGTGTGTGTGTGTGTGTGTGTGTGTGTGTGTGTGTGTGTGTGTGTGTGTGTGTGTGTGTGTGTGTGTGTGTGTGTGTGTGTGTGTGTGTGTGTGTGTGTGTGTGTGTGTGTGTGTGTGTGTGTGTGTGTGTGTGTTTGTGTGTGGTGGGGGCTTTATACTGAATCAGTAAGTGTTTTATTTCACATGTGACAAACCTCTTGTGTCCCAATACAACCCCTCATCTATGCTGATGATTTCATTTATTTCCTCTATATGACTGCCCCTCTTCACATATTCCTCTGTCTATTCTTACCCCGACTCGGTATTTCAAGCTCTTGTGCTGCCTCTTTCTTACTGGCTGTATTAGCATGCTGCATTGTTTCTCTGTATTCTCCCTCATGTCATATTTTTTACAGTGCTTTCAGTACTTTAAAATTAGGAAAATCTTTTCCTGATATGACAGCATGGGTCATAGCAGGGGTCATATTTAGAGCATGTGAAGGGTTTCCTAGAAATGTTTAATTTTCTGCATTTCTGAGGGGATATTTCTTTCTATCACCATGAATGCATATTACCTCCCCTTCTGTATATTAATAATCCTATGCTAACTTATTCAAGCCTATGTCACTTTTTTTGTATAGTTCCAGTTAATACCCATAGCTCCTTACGGCATCCAAACATTTCTGTGTTCTAAATCCTTTAACTAAGTTCATAGGTTCATAGGTTCATAGGTTCATACTAGGCTATCTGCCCTAGGGCATTTATAAGCCTAGCCAGAGTATGTTTGGCTTTCGCCACCCATTTTAAATTAATTTTGCTATGCCCTTTTTCGAGGTTAGTATACTGTGCCTCTGTCTAACAGTGACACAGAAGTGATACCCGGAGTAAACCTATGATCTCCCATCCACTCATCAAGATTCCTCTTGAAAAGAGTCAATGAGGGACTCTGCCTAACCTGGACTGGGATTTTATTCCAGAGTGAAGGGAGCCTCTGGGTTATGAATCTGTCCCTCCAGCATGTCCTATTTATTTCAGTGCTGAGGTTCAAGTCTCTCGAGCATGTAGCTCGATGAGATTTGGATTTTTTGAGGTGCAGCATGTCCCTTAATTCCGGGTTGGACATGGCCTTATACGTCAGGCACAGGTCACCTCTGAGCAGGCGGTATGCCACTGAGTAGAGCTGGAGTTTCTTTAACCAGGCAGCATATGGCATCTGTTTGAGCCCTTTGATCCTCTTGGTGAGGTACTTTTGGGGTCTTTCCAGTTGCTGCAGGTGTTTGGTAAGGTACATCACAAAAGGGCATTGTACTCAATTATGGGCCTGATGAGGGATGAGTAAAGAGGCACGATGACCTCCCTAATCTAGATGTGAATCCCTTCATGATTAGGTGGGCTATATAAAATGTTTTTCTAACCACTTTGGCCACGTGGTTGTCAAATGAGAGATTGCTATCAACTTGGGTCCCCAGGTCCCTAATTACTTCTTCTGTACTTAATGGATTACCACCTATGTGGTAATTTGTGGGCACTTTGTTTTTGCCAAAGGGGATGACTATACACCTTTTGGCATTTAGCTTGAGGCCATGGCTCTGGCACCAGTTGTCTGTTTCTACGAGGCCCTTTTGGAGGATGCTTGTGTCAGCTGGAGAGTCGATTATGGTGCCCAGTTTGCAGTCATCTGCGAACTTGGTCAGCCACAGTCCTTCCGTGTTGGCCTGTACCTCCGAGAAATATATACCAAACAAGAGAGGTCCCAGGACTGAGCCTTGTGGGATGCCACTTGTAACTGGTTTGGAGTCTGACATGGCTCCAGCAATTCTAACCATGTGGGTTCTGTCCTTGAGCCAGTTTGCAACCCATCTAGTGACATAGGGTTTATATTTAAGCTGGTGAGCTTATCTATAATGCCCGAGTGGGGTATTGTATCGAAGGCTTTTGCGAGGTCCAGATAGGCTGTGTGGACCACCTTCCCTTCGTCAATGGCCTTGGTGACTGTTTCAAAGAGGTCAACCAGGTTTAAGAGGCAGGATCTGCCCTTAACAAAGCCAAACTGGGTAGGATCCAGTGTCTGTAGGTCCCCAGTATCTTTATTTATGAGGTCCATGATGATCCTTTCCATAGCTTTGCAGACCAAGCTAGTCAGGCTTATGGGGCGATAGTTTCCAGGGTCCGTTGAGGCACCACCTTTGTGGAGAGGGACCACTGTTGCTGTACGCCACTCTTTGGATACATATCCTGTAGTAAGGCTGAGATTGAACAGTAGTTTTATGTTTGGGTTTAGTTCTTCTTGGAGTTCATGTAGGACGCAGCCTGGGACACCGTCTGGTCCCATTGATGCTGTGTTTTTTGCTTTGGAGAGGCCGGCTCCCACCTGAGCATCTGAGATGTCAGGGGCAGCACTCTGCTGGAATAGATATTTGCCCTTTTGGTGGGGAGGGGAGTTTGCTGAACCTGTCAGCTAGGATGTTGGCAATGTATGTGGGATCAGTGTATTTTTTGTCATTTTGGACTAATTCTGAGCATATCTGGGAATTCCCACCCAGGTTCCTAACATAACTAAAGAAAGCCTTGTGATTATCCTTAGTGTCCTGTGCAATTTTTCTCTCAAAGCTGGCCTTTGACGATTTTATGAGTGCCCTTAGTTTTTTGCTAATACTGATCAGAGATGCCTTCCCTTTTTGGGATTTTGCTCTATCATGTAGTAGCTTCCTCCTTCTATTGTATAGTTTGTTTATGGCTGGGGTCCACCAGACAGGTCGTCTGCCTTTGGAGGATTGGGTCTTGGTTTTATTTGGGATTGCATGATCCACACAGTCCTGAAGGTGTTCATAGAATGCATTTATAAAGGATTCTGCAGTCTGGACCTTATTTTCCACAGGCCCGGGAGCTTTGAAGGATTCCACCTCGGTTTTGAGGAGTGTGAAATTTGCTTTAGAGAAGTTTTTCACTGTGGTTTTCTGGGCAGGGGGTGGGGTCAGGATGTGAATATCCAGTGAGATCAGTTTATGGTCAGTGAAAGTGACTGATTTATAAAAATAAAGTATAAAATAAATAATAAAATACATAAAATAAGTGAGCTACTAATTAATAATAGGCAATATTAGAAAGTGCATGGTGAAAGTAACAAACTGACACTAAAACTACTAATCTTAGATGCTCTGAAAAATGAGTTCACCACTTCACAGCAACATATCTAGCTGTTGTGGAGCTCGGATTGGAAAAGCCTAACAGCCACCATTATTTTACACTCAGTAAGCAGTGCTTCTGCTGTAAAATGTAAAAAAAAAAAAGAAAATTAAAAAAGTGTGTAAGTGTTTATGTGTCTGTGTGTTTGTGTCTGGTGTGTGTGTTTGTGTGCGTGTGTGTTTGTAAGTGTATGAGTGCATGTGAGTGAAAGCGAGATCGATTGACCCATTATTTTACACTTGCTAAGCAGTGCTTTTGCTCTTTAGAGAGTAAAAAAAAACACAGAAAAAAGTGTATGTGTTTATGTATGTGTATGAGTGTGTTTGTTTATGTATGTGTATGAGTGTGTTTATGTATGTGTATGAGTGTGTTTATGTTTGTGTGTGGGTGTGAGTAAATGCATACATGAAAGCAGAAGAGAGTCTATATGTGTCTATGACAGAGAGCAAGAAAGTGAACAGTGAGATCCAGCAAGCCATTATTTTACACTCACTAAGCAGCACTTTTGCTGTTTAGTTAGTTTAAAATAAAAAAGAAAAGAAACTTAAAATAAAAAAAGTGTGTGTGTGTGTGTGTGTGTGTGTGTGTGTGTGTGTGTGTGTGTGTGTGTGTGTGTGTGTGTGTGTGTGAAAGTGATTGAAGACTGACAGCGATCCTTGGCAGCAGCAACAGCAGTTAAGAGGTCTGCATAACTCTCGACCTCTTACCTCAACATATCTGGATAAGCATAAAATAAACAGGGGACAAAGGCTCAAAAAAATAATATATAGATAATTAAGTTTGTTGGTCCTTCTAAGATGTTTTTCCAATTAGTGCTTTCAGCAAGATATTTATGTTAGATTTTAACTAGTTGTAAAGAGTTTAAGTAAAGAAAGATAACTCAGAATATAAGGCAAATGTGTAAAAGAAGAATAGTGTGTCAAGTGAAGTACTGGGCTTTGTAGTGTATGTGTTACACATATAAAGTAAAAGAGTAGCATGGTATGTGAAGGTACTGGGAGATAAACCCCAAAACTTAACTTCTACATGCTGACACAGTTTACCTTTCATACTGTAATATTTTTGTTGTTGGCAACCCTCTCATATATGATTTGTCTTTCAAAAATAGTTACTTTTTTTCTGTTTGCAGCAACATATATTGGCTGTCTATGAAAGGAATAAAAAAATAAAGTAAATACCTGGATATTTTTAAACTTTTATGTTTTGTATATAAAATGCTTTGTCCAACACCATTAACAAATACTACAGCAATTCGGAAACATTAGGCAGAGGAATTATTTTACGTCAAAAATATATAAAAAAAATAATATAGTACTTAAAAATAAATAAGTAAAACACATCAATTTTAAAGAGATCCAATTCTCTAATTGCAATAATACCCTCCAGGGTGTATGTTAATGTGTACTTAATGCCCGGCCAGGGGTATAGAGGCCCTACCCCTGCAGCGTCAGCCTCATAACACCCCTGGGTGGGCATTAATTACACATTGACACACACCCTGCCAGGCATTATTGCTTGCTTATAACACTGATGTTAAGACTGTAAAGGCATTCAACGCATTGAAGTATTTTGACCAATAACATTATTGTTTGTACCATTTTAATAGCTTTTATTTTTTATAAAATATTTACATTTCTTTGTCTTATACTTTTTAATTTGATTTATGAAATATACCTTTGAATACAATGATGTGCTGGAGGTGTGACATTCCACATGATATAGGTGTTAATGAGCTCAAATATCAGAAGAAGTTTAACAAAGGCAGTCTAGCCTAGCAGAGTTTGGACTTCTTTCCCTTCTTAAAATGTAATATATTTCACTAAAATAGTTGATACATAATTGAATAATGCTGACTCAATTGTTTTAGATACAGACTTCTCGTGCTAAACAGGAATTGCTTCATTTATAGTATGTATTTCAGTTTTCATGTTTCTACTTCTCAAATTGTCTTTAGTAGCAGTGGAGCAAAATCTATCCTTGCCGGTATTTGTTTCACGGAAGACTGAACATTTCTTATTGAAACTTTACACTCTGAAGTAGAAAATTCAGTTTTAAATAATGATTAATTAACTAATAAGAATTATGCTAATGTTACTAACTTGTCAGAGTTTTTGGATCACTTTGCAAGACTCGCTTTGTCAAAGTAAAAAGCAATCCCCTTAAATATGTCCACTGTTTGAAATTCTATCATTTTCACCTTGCTGTTAATGTCACGTTCTAACCAGCATCTTACTGGCTTGTTGTGACTAAAAGTCAAGTTGTAGAATTTTGTGGGCTGCACTTCTATATTTATCTTAGTCCAAGCTAGGAGTTCTTTTTTAAGTTTTTCGTAGTCTGTGAGACCAGTTCTCTCCATCTCCTTATATATTTTAATGTCATTCCTGTTATCTAGAATGGCATGATTTTTTTTATTTACCTATTCCACATTGCTCCAGTTTTTCTTAATGACATATCACTCAAAGGTCACTATCGAGGAGTCTTGGTCATCCTCTTTGCTCACTGTTTAAGCATGCACATGTGTGTAGGGAGTAGTCACACAGACCGTAATAACTATTGTCATAGTTATGCCAGCTTTTGGTCAGTCTATACCCTAGATTCTACAAGCATTTTGAGGAGTTTCTCCATGGCTGCATGTAAAAGCAAGGACACTAGGAAGCAGCCATGATCAGATGCAACATGTCTGTAGTTATAAACTCCTTATAAGTGCTAGCTCATACAAGTTATGCACATGGTGCAGAAATATGATGAGGAAAGGTATACCAGCATGTCCTTCACCGAAATTGCTTATGTACACACCACCAGTGTATGTTTGAAAAATCATTAGTAGAGAGGGTGTGTAAAATCATATTGGTTTATTAATGCAAATTAAAAGAAAAAAAATAAAACATCAAAGTCAGGTTAATACAGTGTTTCCACATTGAGAAAATACCTTTGCATCAGGCTTTAAAGCCCATGTCAGCAGTCCAATCACCAATCTCTCTACATACATGAAGTTCCTCTTGTAAACACAGTTGTGGGCCTTGTCAGGAATTCCTTTCAATTTTAACAAACAAAACAATGGCTATGATGGACTTTTACTTCAGGTTACCTCCATAATTAGCTCTAACTCGGTTGTTAAGTTCTATGAGTCTTAGAAATTTAAGTTAAACCTCTGCTTTACCCTCCACTAAAACACTTAACATATACACTTCTTTCCTGGTCTTCTCTGAATAGGCAACATTTCTTAGACAATGCAGAACCAGAAATTTAGGTTTTATCATCTATTTACAATTGGTTGCCTGATTGAATTATTGTGAGAACCATTACAAGTCCCTTAAATCATTTCTCAAATACACACTATACATTTTTCCCTATGCATAATGCTGTTAAAGGTATATTTCATCTTCTCTCAAACAAAAGATATTATGTGTGCTTGTGTGTATACATTTATACAAGTGGTGTTTATCTAGGTTAGGGCCCATATAGTTTATTATAGCTTTATTAATTGAATTATGTGAGCCTTTTCAAAACAGAAAATAAAATTTGATCTATGGTCAGTGCTAAGGCATCTTTGCAAATGTCTGAAAACACTTGAAAATGTTGTTGACTGTTTAGAAGTATATATTTTATTGTATCCTTTTGCAAATGGTGTTTCTTAATGCAATTTGTTGAAAAGTGAAGTCCAAAACATATGTACAACTGAGTTACCACCAGGCTGTATTATTTCGGTCAACCAAGGAATGCATCAGTATATATATATATATATATATATATATATATATATATATATATATAATCAGAATGGATCTTGTAAATTTGTCTAATTTTTGTTTAGCTGAAATGATCTGTTTATACTGTTATAGGAAGACAAGGCATGTTGCTGAATAACAGTACAGGTTTATATTCCTCTTTATGGCTATCTGCCAGTCCGAATAAGTAAGCAAACATTATATAGATAACTCCTTGCTTACATTTCTTCAGTTTACCTGAAGGACTCAACTGAACTGGAGTCTCTAAATTTGTGGTAATGTGCACGGTGCATCTGATGCTCTTCTTGGGTTTTCTTTCAATAGACATATTTTCATTGTCTTTGATGTCTTACTCTCAATTGCCTGCATCTAAACAAATGCAAATATAAGTATCCAAGTAGTGCAGATTTGGATGCAGTGCTTTAGAGGGATATTTCCCCACAGCCTAAAGTGTTTTCATATGTTTTTTTTTTCTATTGTTAATTTTCTTTTTGTTGCTTTTTTCTGTGAATTCTAGTAACAAATGATTTATAGTTGCTTTGTTTCATGCTGCTAGTATATCATCAGGTTAGACATCTTTTCTTCATTGGATTGGACTATTACTGGTCTTCTCCCATCTTTTGCTCATCTTACTTATCATTCTTCAGTTATACAATATTTTTATTTTTAGAATTGCTCTTTCCCAGATAGATTATTCTGTTCAAATATGCATTGAATATAACTTGTCATATCTTTAGACTAGCTTTTAAAGTTTGTCTTTGTAAAACCTGATACATATCTCTGCAATCAGTACCAAGGCATATTTCTCCTTTGTAACCTACTGTAGTATCACTTATAAAAACATTGAAAATTACATTGCTAGCACTATCACCATGGTGCCATATTGATGGTAATCATTTCTTCCATGTGCTTTCTATTAAAATTATCTTTTTATTGCTATTATTCTACCAGTATCTTAACTATAATATCTCTCTGGAAAACATTTCCAAGAGTAATATTTTTCCTCTAACATTTGGTGCGACATTGCATCAAATTCCTCAGAGAAAGTTAGTGCAGCTCAGCTTCCAAAATACTAACTAACATCATCAAAGGGTTAAAAATGACTTCACCACAATGAAAAGAAAGTGTGATAGGTTAAAAGACCAATGCTTACTTTGCATTTGTGAAAAAAGCCATACACAAAAAAGCATGAAACATACGTTAACAGTAGGATCAGTGATAGCATGATAATATTGTATGCACTTATGTTAACACTAGGATTACTATCAGCATGATAATACTGTATGCACATATGTTAACAGTAGGATTAGTGTCAGCATGATAATACTGTATGCACATATGTTAAGAATAGGATTAGTGATAGCATGATAATACTGTATGCACATATAACAGTATTATTAGTGTCAACATGATAATACTCTATGCACATACGTTAACAGTATTATTAGTGTCAACATGATAATAATGTATGCACATACATTAACAGTAGGATTAGTGATAGCATGATAATAATGTATGCACATATGTTGACAGTAGGATTAGTGTCAGCATGATAATACTGTATGCACAAACGTTAACAGTATTAGTAGTGTCAGCATGATAATACTGTATGGACATATGTTAACAATAGGATTAGTATCAGCATGATAATACTGTATGCACATACGTTAACAGTATTAATAGTGACAGCATAATACTGTATGCACATATGTTAACACTAGGATTACTATCAGCATGATAATACTGTATGCACAAACGTTAACAGTATTATTAGTATCAGCATGAAAATACTGTATGGACATATGTTAACAGTAGGATTAGTGATAACATGATAATAATGTATGCACATATGTTAACAGTAGGATTAGTGTCAGCATGATAATACTGTATACACATACATTAACAGTATTACTAGTGACAGCATAATACTGTATGCGCATATGTTAACAGTAGGATTAGTGATAGCATGATAATACTATATGCACATATGTTAACACTAGGATTACTATCAGGATGATAATACTGTATGCACAAACGTTAACAGTATTATTAGTGTCAGCATGATAATACTGTATGCACATATGTTAACAGTAGGATTAGTATCAGCATGATAATGCTGTATGCACATATGTTAACAGTAGGAGGTGAAGGGAGGGATATTTCAGAAAGACAAAATTTCATTGCAATACCCAACCTTCATGTAATATACACTTCTTCTTCTTCTTCTTCTTCTTCTTCTTCTTCTTCTTTTCGTCTGCTCCCGTTAGGGGTTGCCACAGCAGATCAACTGTTTCCATTTCTTCCTGTCCTCTGCATCTTGCTCTGTCTCACCAACCACCTACATGTCCTCTCTCACCACATCCATAAACCTTATCTTTAGGCCTCCCTCTTTTCCTGTTACCTGGCAGCTTCATCCTTAGCATCTTTTTCTCAATATATTCTGCATCCCTGCTCAGCACATGTCCAAACCAACGTAACCTTGCCTCTCTAGCTTTGTCTCCAAACCTTCCAACCTGGGCTGACCCTCTAATGAACTTATTTCCTAATCCTGTCCATCCTTGTCACACCAGTGCAAATCTTAACATCTTCAACTCTGCCACGTCAAGCTCTGACTCCTGCCTTTTTGTCAATGCCAATGTCTCCAAGCCATATAACATAGCTGGTCTCACTACCATCTTGTAGACCTTCCATTTCACTCTTCCAGGTACTCGTCTGTCACAAATCACTCCTGACACTCCTCTCCACCACTCCATCCTGCCTTTACTCTTTTCTTCACCTCTCTTCTACACTCACCAATACTCTGAATTGTTGATCCCAAGTACTTAAACTCATCCACCTTCCCCACCTCTACTCCCTGCATCCTCACCAATCCTCTATCCTCCCTCTCATTCACACACATATAGATTCATAGGTTCATAGGTTCATACTAGGCTATCTGCTCTAGGGCATTTATAAGCCTAGCCAGAGTATGTTTGGCTTTCACCACCCATTTTAAAATAATTTTGCTATTTTCTTTTTCGAGGTTAGTATACTGTGCCTCTGTCTAACAGTGACACAGTAGTGATACCCGGGGTAAACCTACCATCTCCCATCCACTCATCAAGATTCCCCTTGAAGAGAGTCAATGAGGGACTCTGCCTAACCTGGACTGGGATTTTATTCCAGAGTGAAGGGAGCCTCTGGGTTATGAATCTGTCCCTCCAGCATGTCCTATTTATTTCAGTGCTGAGGTTCAAGTCTCTCGAGTCGATAGGATTTGGATTTTCTGAGGTGCAGCATGTCCATTAATTCCGGGTTGGACATGGCTTTATACGTCAGGCACAGATTGCCTCTGAACAGGCGGTATGCCACTGAGTAGAGCTGGAGTTTCTTTAACCGGGCAGCATATGGCATCTGTTTGAGTCCTTTGATCCTCTTGGTGAGGTACTTTTGGGGTCTTTCCAGTTGCTGCAGGTGGCTGGTAAGGTACATCCCAAAAGGGGTATTGTACTCAATTATGGGCCTGATGAGGGATGAGTAAAGAGGCACGATGACCTCCCCTGATCTAGATGTGAATCCCTTCATGATTAGGTGGGCTATATAAAATGTTTTTCTAACCACTTTGGCCACGTGGTTGTCAAATGAGAGATTGCTATCAAATTGGGTCCCCAGGTCCCTAATTACTTCTTCTGTACTTAATGGATTACCACCTATGTGGTAATTTGTTTTTGCCAAAGGGGATGACTATACACTTTTTGGCATTTAGCTTGAGGCCATGGCTCTGGCACCAGTTGTCTGTTTCTATGAGGCCCTTTTGGAGGATGCTTGTGTCAGTTGGAGAGTCGATTATGGCGCCCAGCTTGCAGTCATCTGCGAACTTGGTCAGCCACAGTCCTTCCGTGTTGGCCTGTACCTCTGAGAAATATATACCGAACAAGAGAGGTCCCAGGACTGAGCCTTGTGGGACACCACTTGTAACTGGTTTGGAGTCTGACATGGCTCCAGCAATTCTAACCATGTGGATTCTGTCCTTGAGCCAGTTTGCAATCCATCTAGTGACACAGGGGTTTATATTTAAGCTGGTGAGCTTATCTATAATGCCCGAGTGGGGTATTGTATTGAGGGCTTTTGCGAGGTCCAGGTAGGCTGCGTGGTCTACCTTCCCCTCGTCAATGGCCTTGGTGACTGTTTCAAAGAAATCAACCAGGTTTAAGAGGCAGGATCTGCCCTTAACAAAGCCGAACCGGGTAGGATCCAGTGTCTGTAGGTCCCCAATATCTTTATTTATGAGGTCCATGATGATCCTTTCCATAGCTTTGCAGACCAAGCTAGTCAGGCTTATGGGGCGATAGTTTCCAGGATCTGTTGAGGCACCACCTTTATGGAGAGGGGCCACTGTTGCTGTACACCACTCTTTGGGCACATATTCTGTAGTAAGGCTGAGATTGAACAGTAGTTTTATGTTTGGGTTTAGCTCTGCTTGGAGTTCATGTAGGACGCATCCTGGGACACCGTCTGTTCCCACTGATGCTGTGCTTTTTGCTTTGGAGAGGGCGGCTATTACCTGAGCATCTGAGATGTCAGGGGGGCAGCACTCTTCTGGGATAGATATTTGCCCTTTTGGTGGGGGGGGGGTTTGCGCTGAACCTGTCAGCTAGGATGTTGGCAATGTCTGTGGTTTCAGTGTATTTTTTGTCATTTTGGACTAATTCTGAGCATATCTGGGAATTACCACCCAGGTTCCTAACATAACTAAAGAAAGCCTTGTGATTATCCTTAGTGTCCTGTGCAATTTTTTTCTCGAAGCTGGCCTTAGACAATTTTATGAGTGCCCATAGTTTTTTGCTAATACTGATCAGTGATGCCTTCCCTTTCTGGGATTTTGCTCTATCATTTAGTAGCTTCCTCCTTCTATTGTATAGTTTGTTTATGGCTGGAGTCCACCAGACAGGACGTCTGCCTTTGGAGGATTGGGTCTTGGTTTTATTTGGGATTGCATGATTCAAGCATTCCAGAAGGTGTTCATAGAATGCGTTTATAAAGGAGTCTGCGGTCTGGGCCGTATTTTCCACAGGCCCGGGGACTTTGAAGTATTCCACCTCAGTTTTGAGGAGTGTGAAATTTTCTTTAGAGAAGTTTTTCACTGTGGTTTTCTGGGCAGGGGGTGGGGTCGGGATGTGAATATCCAGTGAGGTTAGTTTATGGTCTGATCTTACCAGTGAGGGATACACTTCTGGTCTGGAGCATAGAGTCCCCATGCTGGTGATGATCAGGTCTAGTATGTTTTCCCCTCTTGTGGGAGTGGTAACAAGTTGTTCCATAGCATTTGAGTTTATGAATTCTAGGAACCTTTGGGCTAGGGTGTTGGAGCTAGAGTAATGCTCCCAGTCTATGTTTGGGTAGTTGAAGTCGCCCAATATAATGGTGTTTGGAGAGACCTTCATATTTTCCAGTGTTCTCAGGAAGGCCGAGTGGGGTTCCTGGGTTTGGGAGGGTGGTCTGTAGCAGGCTATAAACTGGAAGGCAGTTTTACCCACTGTTAGTTGCACATGGATAGTCTCTGATGCTTCATGCTTTGCCACCAACCTGGAGGTGTGGGTATCTTTGATGAATATCTATACTCCCCCTCCTTTTGTGGTTCGGTCCAAGTTTTGGTGCCAAAAAGCATGGTATGAGGTATAACCTGGTAGTGCTGGGGTGCTCTCCGGAGCCCTGAACCAGGTTTCTGTTACTGCACAGATATCGATGTTCTCCATGCTAAGGAGAATTTCGAGTGCGTGCATCTTGAGGTTTACACTTCTGGCATTGAGTAGCATTACTCTTAGTTTCTTATTCCTTGTGATACCTATGGAGGTGGGTTTGTCTTTTGAGCCTTGCCTAAAAAAGGCACTATGGGGGTAGCAAGAGCCTTTACCAATATCCGAAAGCCCAGGGGTGACAGGTGCAAGCCGTCCCTAGCGAAGCATCGTGGTTTGTCGAGCATATCATCCCAAGCTGACAGGCATTGGATCCCCTTTGAATGACACCAGTACTTAAGCCAATTGTTGAAATTGATCATCTTGTCTTCATATTGTGGCATCATTCTTGGTGAGGGTAAGATGTTACTCAAGGTCAGGGTCATACAGGCCTGGGCTACATGCTCAGAGAGCTCCTTTATGTCTCTTTTCATGTAGTCCAGGGATGTACATCTCAAGTCATTCACACCAGCATGGACAATGACTGAGTCATATTTGTACTTGCCTTGGAGTGACCTGAGTGCTTGTGTTTTGTGGCGGATCCTAGTGCCCGACAGGCTGCTCTCCATGACCCTCTCCTTGTTCAGCCTGGTGAGCGGGACGTCAGTGTGCCTGATGATAGAGTCACCTATTACAAGTGTATCAGGTGTGTTGTTTAGTCTATATTGTGTCTTAGCCCTGCTGACCTTCATTCCTCTTCTCTCTAGAACATATCTCTACCTCTCCTAGGTCTCCTCCACCTGTTCCTTACTCTCACTACAGATCACAATGTCATTTGCAAACATCATAGGCCATGGGGACTCCTGCCTGATCTCATCTGTCAACCTGTCCATCACCATTGCAAATAAGAAAGGGCTCAGAGCTGATCCTTGATGTAATCCCACCTCCACCTTAAATGCATCCATCACTCCCACTGCAGACCTCACCGCTGTCACACTGCCCTCGTACATATCCTGTACCACTCTTACATACTTTTCTGACACTCCTGACTTCCTCATACAATACCACAACTCCTCTCTAGGTACCCTGTCATATGCTTTCTCTACGTCTACAAAAACACAATGCAACTCCTTCCAACATTCTCTTTACTTCTCCATCAACACTCTCAGAGCAAAGATGGCATCTGTAGTGCTCTTTCCTGGCATGAAACCATACTGCTGATCACTAATCATCACGTCTCTTCTTAACATTGCTTTCACTACTCTTTCCCATAACTTCATGCTGTGACTGATCAATTTTATCCCTCTGTAGTTACTACAGCTCTGCACATCACCCTTATACTTAAAAATCGGTACCAAAACACTTTTTCTCCATTCCTCAGGCATCCTCTCACTTTCCAAGATTTCATTAAACAATCTGGTTAAAAACTCCACTGCCATTTCACCTAAACACCTCCATGCTTCCAAACGTATGTCATCTGGGCCAACAGCCTTTCCATTCTTCATCCGCTTCATAGCTATCCTTACTTCCTCCTTGCTAATCCATTGTACTTCATGATTCAATATCTGCACATCATCCAACCTTCTCTCCCTCTCATTCTCTTCATTCATCAGCCCCTCAAAGTACTCTTTCCATCTCCTCAACACACTCTTCTTGTTTGTGAGTACATTTCCCTCATTATCCTTTATCACCCTTACCTGCTGCACATCTTTCCTAGCTCAGTCTCTCTGTCTAGCCAATCGGTACAGGTCCTTTTCTCCCTCCTTAGTGTCCAACCTTTCATACAACTCTTCATATGCCTTACCCTTAGCCTTCACCACCTCTCTCTTTGCCATGCACCTCATCTCCTTATACTCCTGTCTACTTTCTTCATCTCACTGACAATCCACTTCTTCTTTGCCAACCTCTTTCTCTGTATACTCTCCTGTACTTCCTCATTCCACCACCATGTCTCCTTGTCATCCTTACTCTGTCCAGATGTGATACCAAGCACCTTTCTAGCAGTCTCTCTTACTAGCTCTGCTGTAGTTACCCAGCTATTTGGTAACTCTTCACTGCCACCCAGTGCCTGCCTTAACTCATCCCTGATCTCCACCTCACAATTAACCTTTTTTAATTTCCACCACTTGATCCTTGGTGCTACCCTCACACTCCTCCTCCTCTTCTTGATAACCAATGTCATCCTACAGACCACTATCCTATGCTGCCTAACAACACTTTCTCCGGTCACCACTTTACAGTCTCCAGTCTCCTTCAAACTGGCCTTCCTAGATAAGATATAATCCACCTGTGTGCCTCCTCCTCCACTCTTGCATGTCACCCTATGCTCCTCCCTCTTGTTAAAATACGTATTCACCACAGCCATGTCCATCCTTTTCGCAAAATCCACTACCATTTGACCTTCTGCATTCCTTTATTTAGCACCATACCTACCCATCACTTCCTCATCCCCTCTGTTCCCTTCACCAACATGTCCATTGAAATCTGCTCCAATCACCACTCTCTCACCCTTGGGTACAGTCATCACCACTTCATTCAATTCACTCCAAAATTTTTCTTTCTCATTCATTGCACACCCAACTTGTGGAGCATACGCACTAACACCATTCATCATTACACCATCAATTTCTGCAGCATGCATATGTTAAAAATATATCTCCATCCACTTGTAATATGATGTTCTATCACAACCTAATAGCTATAATTGAAAAAATTGTGATGTCATTTATGTAGCTTGAACTTCAACATTTGATGGGGTTATACACAAAACTGATCAATAAATTAAAACTAGGTATTGATATACGCTTAATAAGATGGATAGTTACATGACTTACAAAAAGTATGTGGCAAATATCACATAGCAATTGGACAAGTGAAATTCTGAGTTACAGTCAGGGTGCCCCACATGATCTTTTCCTAGATCCATACTTGTTTAGATTGTATATTTCAGATTTTTTTTTCATCTGAGGTGTTCCACAGTCTATATCCAAATGACTTGAAATTCAGTAAACTGATTACATGTGTTCCAGATAGGGCATGTCTGCAAATGAACTTGACTAAATTGACCATTTGAATACAGGAGAATAATATGCTGATAAATATATCAAAAACTAAGCTTATGAGATTTGGGAGACATAGATCGAAAGGTGAATATTTAATACAGCAGACAATGAAACTGTAGACACATTTAAGGACCTGGGTATATGGGTAGATCTAGCTGAGTTTTTCCAGTCATATCAACCAACTGGTTAATGATGGTTATATAACTATAGGTTGTATAAGGAGATTTAAAAATCTAGGAAATCAGAAATGATGAAGTTACTGTTATTAGTTACATTAGACCCAAACCTGAGTATGGAATAACAAAATAGAAACATTATAAGAAAACAAGCCTGAGCAAATTAGAAATAGTACAGAGATCAATGACTGGTGTCAGAACCATGGCCTTAAACTCAATGCCAAAAAATGTGTCATCATCCCCTTTGGGAAAAAAACAGGTTCCCATGAATTACCACATTGATGGTAGTCCACTGAACACAAAAGGCGTTATGAGAGATCTGTGAGCATAGGTTGACAACAACCTCTCTTTTGACCACCACATTGCCACTGTGGTCAGAAAGTCCTTCTATATGGCACATCTCATTACTAAGGGTTTTGCATCCAGGAAGAAAGAGGTCATTGTCTCCCTCTACTCTTCCCTCATTAGGCCCAGTCATCGAGTATAATGGTCCATTTGGCATGTACCTCACTAGACACCTGCAACAACTGGAGAGGCCACAAAAGTACCTCAAAAAAAGATCTTAGGCCTTAAACACTTGTTCTATATGGACAGACTCAAAAAACTCCAACTATTCTCTGTCTCATATTGCCTGCTTAGAGGCAATCTCTGCTTGACTTATGAAGCCATGTCTGACCCAGCTCTGTTAGAAATGCTACATCTAAAGAAATCCCAGTCCCTCCACACTACGCACTCCAGTGGCCTCAACCTCATTACCACAATCAACAGAACATGCTGGAGGAACAGGTTCATAACACAGAGACTGCCCATGCTATGGAATAAACTTCCCATACATGTCAAACAGAGCACCTCACTGGCCCTCTTCAAGAGAAATATTGATGAGTGGATGGGAAATAGAAAATTCACCCCAGGGATCACTCCTGTGGCTCTGCTCGACAGAGGCACTGGGTACTAAAGTCGGGTGGCACAATGCCAGGGTAATCCTATAGGCTAGGCTTGTAAAGGCTTCAGAGCCATTAGCCTAGAACACACCTATGAATCTATAAAATATACCAAGGACATCCATGGATGTGAAAAGTAAAATTATGAAACACTAAAATATCTGAACATGCACAGTGTCTTACATAGACATTAAAGCGGATTCCTTGTTCAGTTTTATAGGGCATTTAGAGACAACAGCCTCTGGGAATGTTTGGAATTATCAAAAAGTAGAAGAGAATTGTAGGACAACCTATGTAGAAAATTATGGGTCTATATTATAACATCGAAATCTACAAAGATCGAATGTTATAATATCAAACCCTAAACACCAAAATCCACAAACATCAAACAGTCAGAATAGCGATTTTTTTTCCCAGGGGAACAAAATCGCTATTCCGAGAAACATACACACAACACAAACACAGACAAAAAACAGCAATTCACACACATACACTTAAAATCCTACACCTAAACCTAAACTAAACTTTACATACACTACTAGCTATCCACTTACCTTAACCCAGCCCTAACCCTAAGGTCCGTCACTATCGCACACTCACCTCACAGGCACCCTAACCCTAACTCACCTAACCCACCCCCTAACCCTAACCTACACACAATCACACACTTACCTGAATCTGACCTGTAACGTTCCAACATATTGAATGCTGAAAACAGAGAAGCTACAGCAACGGCCCATGTCCTGCACCTTCTCTGTTTTTAGAGTTCGACAAAACTGGTTCGATATTATAACATTCGAATTTTATAAAATTCGATGTTATAATATAGACCCGGAAATTATAGAGGAATGACAGGTGTACTAATTGGCTCTCTGAGAGAATAGTTGATACATGGAATGGACAACCAAATTACACTAAAACTAGCATTAGTTTAGATATTTCTAAGAACAACCAGCACATTTATGAGAATAACTGTTTTGGTATACAGACAGGCTGGAAGGGCGTTAACACCTGTACCTGAAATATTTGCATGCATGAATGGATGTAAGTTTATTGACTCTAGTTAAAATTATATCTACAGTTAATAATAATACATTTTAATAATAAAATAATAGTACCACAGATCACCTAAAATAATGGGATTTGGTGAAACTGGTCTGTTCTTAAGATATCTGGTTCATTTAACTGTTACAATGTGGAAGTATGTTCTACATTTGTTTCATATCAAATTACTTACTTCATACTATCATTAAAGATTTTTTAGTATGTGTTAAAATGTTTCTGTCTTAGTTCAATAACTACATCCATGTATGGTTAATGTTATGACTTCTTGATGTGTGTAGTATTTATAGTGCTGGGTTTATCTGTAAAATTGGCATTTGATAGTTTAAGGTAACTATTTTTAAAACATTTATATTAAAAATAATTGAATAAGGCACCAAAATAAAGTTTCTGGTGATGTTACATTTGCAAAATGGTACAAATGTTCTTTAGTATACTATACACTGATGACATTGGGAGAATAGTTGGTATTCAGACTATAAAAACACACCAAATAAATCATACTTTAAGCAGACTAAACAACAAAACAGGGCATTCATAAAGGTACAGAGATGTGTAGACCTTTGTGTACATGTTGTGTTAACCTTTTGTGTTCAACTGTCTTAGCATGGCCTTGTACAGTGCTCTAGCATGAAGATATGTAGCAGTGTGTAGGGCTGGCTCCTCGGCTGTATTGAACACTAATCATGCAGACCAGGGGAGAAACATATGTAGTTAGCCTTGTGCTCTATTCCCAAGAACTACCTCCAGGAAGGTATCTACTCACTGAGTAATTCCAAGAAACTGCTCAGCTTTATAGATCAGCACAGCTGGCCCCACAACTTTGTGTAGAGAGCATAGCCAAAAGACCGTGGTCATCTACTAAACACATTAACCATACAGGAATCAGGGGTGGGAGGAGCCACTAGACACCAGGGATTACTTAAAAAAGTGCCATAATGGTCCTTACAGCAGTATGGGGATCAGGAGGTTGTGGAAAAAAAACAGACCCTCAGGACTTACTGTAAAACAAATGCCATAATCAGTCTTACAGCAGTACAGGGTTCAGGAGGAGGGGGTGGGGGTGGAGGAGTGGCTAGACACCTGGGCTTACTCTAAACCAGCTGCCAGAATGGCAGTTATAGTAGTTCAGGGACAGAGGGGCTGAGACAGCAAACTTCAGGGTTTTACTCTAAACCAAGTACAATAATGGCTGTTGCAGCAGTATGGTAAACCAAGTATTATAATGGCACTTAGGATTGGAAGGTGGGGCGGAACACTAGTCACAATGAAAACTGCATTCATTCTATAGCAGCAATTAAACTATTATGGGAACCCTTGTGACTTAACAGCACTTCAACTAGTACAGAATCAGGGATAGGAGAACCCTGAGATAGGGGGAAGGCAGATACATCAGGGACAGATAAGACTACTGTGGTGTGTGCATGCTTTAGTGTATGAACACATACTTGTGTGTTTGGGAGAGTGCTGGGGGATGCCAATTCCTACATGAGCAGCAGTTTACTACCTTGATGTTTAGATTAACAATGATCTGCACGTCCAGAGATGGATCCAGCATTAGATAACAACATTTCATTTTAATTAAGCAATTAAAAAGTCTGTGATCTATTCATAAACCCTGTAACTTGGCTGCAGGAGAGAAGAGCCTTAATCCTGTACATCAGCTACCAGACTACTAACCTGGTCATGTGTGTTGATTGAAATGTTTTTGAAAGGGTAATTTTGTCTTTTAGTGGTTCATACATTTTGTTTCACAGCTTAATGGAAAAAAATCTTCAAAACAATCAGGATATATTTTCAATGTATGTGAGTTTCAGTGCATTTTCAGAGAACATGATTTTCAATGAATTTTCAACCAATGTGAGTTTTAATGCATTTTCAACTAATGTGAGCTGCAAGGGAAGAGAAGTTTACTGTTGCTTATACTGTCTGTTTTCAATTTGCAACTGTTTTGTTTAGCAAATGGCCATCAGTGTTTGTGCTATTGATTTTGAAAGTAGTGTTAGTAGCATGTTACTGCACTCCTGAGTGTATTGTCCTTTGAATGAGAAGTTAAATAAAGCCCTCATCAGTCTATGTTGAGGATAGGTGCTATGCAATGTTTTATATCCACCTGAGTTACCGAAATGCTAAATGTTTATATCACCTGAGTTACGAAGAAAAGAGGGGATTACCCCCCCCCCAATGGCTGCCAAATTTTTAGTTAAAAAAAATACCATCTATAGGCTGCACAATTTTTTATATCCACCTGAGTTGAGAAAAAGAGAAGGGATGTTACCCCCAAATGCCTGGCCAAATTTCCCTAGTTGTAAAAATACCATCTTCCCTGAAGTATTGTCCTTTGAATGAGAAGTTAAATAAAGCCCTCATCAGTCTATGTTGAGGATAGGTGCTATGCAATGTTTTATATCCACCTGAGTTACCGAAAAGAGAAGGGGGATGTTACCCCAATGCCCTGGCCAAATTTCCCTTAGTTGTAAAAATACCATCTTCCCTGAAAAGACACTACTAGCCTAATGGGATTAACCTGATCAACAAAGTATATTTAAATTATTTCTGCCTTTATTTCTAAGTAAGTAAGTAAAAAAGATAATAATATGCATGCTGATAGTTTTGAGAAGCAATTGTGGTAATTTGGAGGGGGGGGCATGTAATTAGACACCAGAATGGCTGCGGTAGTAACAGAGAAGGCCCTGGTCCATTCCCCTGTCTAAGGATACATTTAACAATGATCTGGCTCTGTGTACATCGCAGTAGTATCAGTGATTCAGAGACATGCAAATTAGCTGACAAAGAGGTCTTTTCTCATGGCATTACATAACCAGACAGGTCATGCTAGGCCCTTTCATGAATTCCCATGAAAGCAAATGTTTTCTTCTCTGACAATGTCACTCTGTCTTTCACTTTATACTGTATGTTGCATGCGTACCATTGTACTCTCAGGTACAGAATAGTTCCAGATTATATTAGTCACAAAGATTTAAGTGTGATAGAACTTCCATGTATTTTTTCCTCTGATAAATATCATGGGAAATGTATACTCTTTGAAATAAAATATATTAAAATTAATGCCAACAAGACTGGAGATCCATTTATGAAGTCAGTATTTTTTCCAGTGAGTGAGACATTCTGGCGAATAAACTACAACAGTGTTTCCTGACTTTATTTTCAAACTTAAGCGATTCTAAAAAAAAAATGGTTGGAGAATTCATACAAGTGCTATGTGAGTTAATTTAACTGGGTCTGGGGAGTATAAAAGCTTATGTTTGATAAATAACATCTCTTAATGATCTGTACCACGGGTACATAGGTTTACATTGTTGGAGTTGAAATCATGTCCTAATTCATCAATGCAATGCCATTTATTCTTTAAATATATTATACTAACTGTGAAACTACTGAAGTTTGAACTAGCAGTTTTCCCCTTACAGCCAATTCTCCAACTTTCAATGATCTTGGATTTAGTATACAAAAGATGCAGGGGTATACAAGGTACACCAGTGTGGTGTACAGGAAAGGGTTCACCCCTGCAACAAAAACACATTTGTGAGTACTTTGTTTTTATTATTCATTTGAAGCAGTAGTTGATATATATGTTTTGGTTACTCAAGAGTGGATGAAATCTGATTTCCTGTACAGCAATAGATTTGTAAACAGGGACTAGTTAGGCCGGTATATTTCTTTTTCCTAGCATCATATGGTATGTTTATTTTTAAACGTAATAGATGAGTGACAGGAATTATATCAGCAAAGAAAACTGCATTATAGCCTTTATTTATGTATTTGTTTTTTTATTTATTACAAGGTTAAGGAGCATCCCTCAGTTTGCAAAGCCTATTTTCAATGAAATCCAAAGAGGAAAAGTTTCGATATAGTGTTTGGCAATATAACTTTGAAATAGTCACAGTTACAGTGTGTTTTCCTTTTCTTCTGATCTGTTTGCATATCATGGGCCACAGGATGGATATTTGATTAATATTCAAGACAATTAGCTGTCATGCTTTATTCTGCAGTACTTTTAGATATCCATACGGTTTAGGGACTGTAGACTTTGCTCTTGTATTTTGTATTATATCAAAAGTGAACATAAGATATTGCCAGATGTATAATGATTACATTTCTTAGACGTATCTTTTTTATTCATCAAGCCTTGTGAACTACAGGTGGAATACAGAAACACATTTCTTTAATCATGAAAATAATTAAAAAGTCAATATATTTAACTCTTGAAGGATATATCACGTATAGATGTATATTAAGGCACTAAACATTCATTAAAGATAACTGTGGAAGAGAAGAACTCGTTGTAAGCACTAAATAAGCTACAAATTACTACAGCAGTCAGCTTTCCTCACTTGTCTAGAGGAAAACAGTTTTTAGTACTTAATAAATAAGCACCTATCCAGGCATGTCTAATGGTCAGCTCCTGGTGTTTTCTCCTGTCTACCTGATGAATCTGGGCATCTTGGGGCAATGCAGCAATTGCCTCATGTATACACACAACCCTCTCCTCCTACCACCCAACACTACAACCTGTGAGAGATGCACTTATATAGCCAAACTGGAAGCAAAGCTCTCTTCACCCAAGACTGGACTAGACAGTCAAGAGGAGAAGGTAAACACTTACACCACACCACACTCATCACATAGTCCCTCAAAACCTATACCACCAAAACAGACACACAGAAACACAAAACACACACCTACATTCACGGAGGCTCTCAATAAAAATCTGCTCAAGAAACAGCGACCTCCAAAGCAGAAACGCAAGCAACCTCCACCACCCAACACAACCCAAATGACACATAGCCCACAAACTCAGTGTGCCACTCAACCACAGCCCATAAGGCATAACAATGTACCCAACACTCTAGTCATTGGTGACTCTATAGTCAGGTACACTGATGTTCCACTCACTAGACTAAACAAGGAGAAAGTTACTGTCAGCTGCCTGTCGGGTGCCAGGATCTACCACATAAAACATGCACTCAGGTCACTCCACAACAAATACAAATATGATTCTGTCATTGTCCATGTTGGTGTGAATGACCTGAGATGTACCTCCCTGGACTACATGAAAAGAGACATGGAGGAGCTCTCTGATCTTGTAGCCCAGGCAGGTATGACCCTAGCCCTGAGTAGCATCCTGCCATCACCCAGAATGATACCACAGTACAAGGACAAAATGATTGACTTCAACAATTAGCTAAGCTTCTGGTGTCATTCTAAGGGGATCCAGTATCTGTCTGCTTGGTATGACATGGTCGCCAGACCATGATGCTTTGCACAGATGGCCTGCACCTGTCGCCCTTGGGATTCCGGATACTGGCTAAGGCTCTTGCCACCCCTATAGTGCCTTTTTTAGGCAAGGTTCAAATGACAAATTCACCACCATAACAGGTACAAGCAAGCAAAATCTGAGGGTAATGCTACTCAATGCCAGAAGTCTAAACCTCAAAATGCATTCATTCGAGGCAGTCCTTAAAATGGAGAACATCGACATCTGTGCATTGACAGAGACCTGGTTCAAGCCTCCAGAGACCACCACTGCATTACCAGGCTATAATTCATACCACACCTTTTGGCCACCTAACTTGGACCGAAACACTAAAGGCGGAGGCGTGTCCATATTCATTAAGGATATCCACACCTCCAGGTTAGTTGCTCAACATAATGCATCCAAGATTATGTAAGTGCAACTAACTCTGGACAAGACCACAATCCAAACTGTAACTTGCTACAGATCCCCCACCATGCCCCAGGATTCACACTCCTCATTTCATGATACATTGGAAAATATTAGGGTACAACCCAACACCCTCATAATGGGTGATTTCAACTACCCCACCATTAACTGGGAAAACTACTCATGTACCAATTCTTTTGCTCAACATTTTCTTGAATTCATAAACTCCAACGCCTTGGATCAGCTTATCCACACCCCCACCAGGGGCAGCAATATTCTAGACCTGGTCATTACCAATATGGGTGACTGGTGTTCCACACCAGAGGTCAATTCCTCATTGGTCAGATCCGACCACAAGCTAATCACCCTAGACATCCACATCCCACCCCCACCCCCAACTAGGGAAACCACTGTAAAAAATTTTTCCAAAGCCAACTTCACGCTTCTTAAGCCAGAAGTGGCAAACTTCACGAAATCCATGCAGAAGGACAATAGAGGTACGACTGCTGATTTCTGCACAAATGCACTTTATAAGCACTTACACGAGTGCATGGATCATGCTATCCCTAACAGAACCAAGATGCTATCCTCCAAAAACAGGAAGCTAGTCTGGTGGTCTCCTGCCATAAACAAACTCTACAACAGAAGAAAGAAACTGTTGCAAAAATGAGTAAAATCCCATGATTGGAGGAACTCCCTGGTCAGCCTCAGTAAGAAGCTGAGATCCCTCATAAAATCCTCCAAAGCTAATTACGAAAACAAAATTGCTACTGATTCTCAATGGCAGTACTCAGATCTGCTCTGAGTTACAGCACAATGGCACTAAATATACAAAACCAACTGATATTGCCAACATCCTGGCAGATAGGATCAGTGCTAACTTTACCCCCCCCTCACTCCCTAAAGGGCCCATCTCTATACTAGAAGAATGCAAAGTTCCTGTAATCACCGCTGCACAGGTAAGAACCACACTCTCCAAAGCCAAGAACACAGCACCCATGGGACCTGACAATATCTCAGGCTGCGTTCTACACTAACTACAGAATGAACTAGCACCCTACCTAAGCACCATGTTCAATCATAGCCTCACCTCAGGTTTTGTGCCCACTGAATGGCGCATAGTGATGGTTATCCCACTCCACAAAGGGGAGCCACCACGGACCCCGGGAACTACCGCCCCATTAGCCTAAGAAGCCTGGTCTGCAAGGCCATGAAAGTATCATCATGGAACTTATAAACAATGAAATTGATAATCTTCAAACTCTGGACCCCACCCAGTTCGGGTTTGTAAAAGGCAGATCATGTCTCCTAAACCTGATAGACTTCTTTGAAGCAGTCACCAAAGCCGTAGACGAGGGTAAGGTGGTTCACACAGCTTATCTAGATCTTGCCAAGGCTTTTGACACCATCCCCCACTCTGGAATTATAGATAAACTCACTAAACTAGGTATAAATCACTATGTCACAAGATGGGTTGCTAACTGGCTCACTGACAGAACCCACACTGTGAAAGTAGCAGACTCCAAATCTGACTTCAGACCAGTGACAAGTGGAGTACCACAGGGTTCATTCCTGGGTCCTCTCCTGTTTGGTATCTACTTTTCTGAAGTACAGGCTAACACAAAAGGTCTTTGGCTAATGAAGTTCCCAGATGACTGCAAACTAGGAGCCATAATCAAAACTCCTAACAATGTGGACATCCTACAAAAGGGCCTCACTGAGACAGATGCCTGGTGTCAAAGTCATGGCATCAAGCTTAATGCCAAAAAGTGCATTTCATCCCCTTTGGTAAAAACTCTGTATCCATGAGCTACCACATAGGTGGTAGTCTACTTAACACCAAAAGTGTGATAAGAGACTTTGGGACACAGGTGGACAGTAGTTTCTCCTTTGATAATCACATCGCCAAAGTAGTCAGGAAATCCTTCTACGTGGCACACCTCATCACAAAAGGTTTCTCATCCAGTTAAAAAGGGGTCATTGTTCCCCTCTACTCATCACTCATTAGACCCATTATAGAGTACAATGCCCCTTTTGGTATGTACCTCACAAGACATCTACAACAACTTGAAAGGCCACAGAAATACCTCACAAAGAGGATTACCAGCCTCAAACAGATGCCCTACGCAGACCATCTCAAAAAACTGCAGCTTTACTCTGTCGCATATCACCTACTCAGAGGTGATCTCTGCCTAACATACAATGCTATGTCAAACGCAGAGCTGTTGGACATGCTCTACTTAAAGAAATCCCAATCCTTCCAAGCTACACATTCTAGGGACCAAAATCTTGTCACCACAATAAACAGAACATGCTGGAGGGATAGATTCCTGTCCCAGAGACTTCCCATACTCTGGAACAAACTACCTATCTATATCAAACAAAGCTCCTCATTAGCACTCTTCAAGAAAAATCTTGATGATTGGATGGGAAATAGGAAATTCACCCAGGGATCAACTCTGTTGCTCTGCTCGACAGGAGCACAGGAAAATAATGTTCTTGGGTGGTGAAAGCCAGGGTACTGTTTTGGCTAGGCTTATATAGGCCCTGGGGCCAATAGCCTAGTACCTACATATGAACCTAAAAGAATCAGATTATACTTGCTAAAAAATAGCAGCATATCTGCAAAGGAGGTAATGTTTTCTTATAGCAATATTTAGCACTTCACCCTGGGAAATAAAATGTCTGATTCTCTTAGAATCTAGGAATAGACTAAACAGACACATGACACTCATATGTGTGTGTGTGTGTGTGTGTGTGTGTGTGTGTGTGTGTGTGTGTGTGTGTGTGTGTGTGTGTGTGTGTGTGTATGTGTGTGTGTGTGAGTACACGTGCATGTGTGTGCTTGTGTGTGTGTGTGTTTGTATGCCTGCTGTGTGTATGCCTTTATGTGTGTGTGTGTGTGTGTGTGTGTGTGTGTGTGTGTGTGTGTGTGTGTGTGTGTGTGTGTATACATGTGTATCCGTGGATATGTGAAATAATATAATCTAGTGTGATATACCTCAAGAGAAAATTAAAATGAACCTTTCTGGCATTTTGTGTAGCCTTTCCGTCAGAAATAATAAACGTAACCTTAGCCCTTGCAATTAGTCACTTTGCTATACTAATGTTTGTTAACATCTAACTCTGTTTACTTTTTTAAATGGTACAGAATCTCATCAATGTTTAGAGTCTGCATTAACAAATAACACTATTAAAATTTAATGTTACACAGCATGAGATATGTTGTTTAAAATATCAAGCATATTTAATCTTCAATGACCCAAGTGTGTAGATTTCAGCTATTCAGTGACAAAAAATCCTTAATTACCATATGAATTGCTCGGCTCTACTCACTGGATGCAACTGATAGTGCAGTCAGGTGTTTCAGTTAATTTGCAGACCTACTGTATGAGAATTGGTCTCCCTTGGGGCTTTATCTTCAGTTCACTTCATTTTATTGCCTTTATTGATTGTTTACTGGGACAGTAAATACTCACAGACTTGATTTCTTTGTATCAACATCAGAATTTAATTAACTTACTTGTTCAGGATGCAGTGCTTTTGATCATCAAGAAAACAATTTAATGGCACAGAACTGTTCATGTCTTCCTATAGCTTAAAGGTTACCTATCTGCCATATTTTAACCGCTTCTAATGGTGAAAGATACATAAACAGAAATGGTGCATGTCTTAGGCATAGACTTGGACAAATATTTTGATAAAATATATTGTAGCTTTAATAAGAGCATTGATTGTGGTGCACACCTTGTGAAATTAAAGACAGTCTGCTAACTACAGTCCTCAGTGATATCGCAGTTGAGGTAATGTTAGAAGGGTGATCTCACAGAAAAGTTAGCAGTCTTATCCCACCTTTGCTCCATTTTCTGAAATGACTTTGCTTGGTAAGCATGGAAAATGGAAAACACAATGTACATTACTTTACATTCTAACTTATGTGTCATAAGGTTCTGTTTCAATTTTAGAACAATGGGATTATTTTCTGTGATGTTGCCAAAATGTCTCCAACATGAATCTGAATCTAGATCAGTGCAAATGCAATTTGAAAGGATTTTGGGATACAGTAATATTACATTAGCACTGACTTGCATCTGCTATTCCCTTCAGCAGGCACATGGAACTCTATAACCATCAATATCCTTAATGCCTTAATCTCATGGCTAGAGCGGATAAGCCTCATGTATCACTGTAGTTCATATGTTCATAGGTAGGTAGTAGGCTATTGGCCCTAGGGCCTATATAAGCCTAGCCAAAAGGTACCCTGGCTTTCGCCACCCAAGAAAATTATTTTCCTGTGCCACTGTCGAGCAGAGCCACAGGAGTGATCCCTGGGGTGAATTACCTATCTCCCATCCAATCATCAAGATTTTTATTGAAGAGTGCTAATGAGGAGCTTTGTTTGATATAGATAGGTAGTTTGTTCCAGAGAATGGGAAGTCTCTGGGACAGGAATCTATCCCTCCAGCATGTTCTGTTTATTGTGGTAACAAGGTTTAGGTCTCTAGAAAGTGTAGCTCAGAGAGATTGGGATTTCTTTAACTGGAGCATATCCAGAAGCTCTGGGTTTGACATAGTTTTGTGTGCTGGGCAGAGATCGCCTCTGAGTAGGCGATATGCGACAGAGTAAAGCTACAGTTTTTTTACACTGTCTGCGTAGCACATCTGTTTGAGGCCAGTAATCCTCTTTGTGAGATATTTCTGCGGCCTTTCCAGTTGTTGTAGATGTCTTGTGAGGTACATACCAAAAGGGGCGTTGTACTCTATAATGGGTCTAATGAGTGATGAGAAGAGGGGAACAATGACCTCTTTTTTCCTGGATGAGAAACCTTTTGTGATTAGGTGTGCCACTTAGAAGGATTTCCTGACTACTGTGGAGATGTGATTATCAAAGGAGAGACTACTGTCTACCTGTGTCCCAAGGTCTCTTATCACACATTCAATGTTAAGTAGACTACCGCCTATGTACTAGTTCATGGGTACAGAGTTTTTACCAAAAGGGATGGCAATGCACTTTTTGGCATTGAGCTTAAGGCCATAGCTTTGACAGCAGGCATCTGACTCAGCAAAGCCCTTTTGTAGGATGTCCACATCTTTTGGAGTTTTGATTATGGCTCCTAGTTTGCAGTCATCTGTGAATGTTGTTAGCCAAAGACCTTCTGTGTTAGCCTGTACTTCAGAGAAGTAGATACCAAACAGGAGAGGACCCAGGACTGAAGCCTGTGGTACTCCACTTGTCACTGGTCTGAAGTCTGATTTGGAGTCTACTACTTTCACAGTGTGGGTTCTGTCAGTGAGTCAGTTGGCAACCCATCTTGTGATACAGGGATATATACCTAATTTAGTGAGTTTATCTATAATTCCAGAGTGGAGGATGGTGTCAAAAGCCTTGGCGAGATCGAGATAGGTTGTTTGAACCACCTTACCCTCATCTATGGCTTTGATGACTTCTTCAAAGAAGCCTATCAGGATTAGGAGACATGATCTGCCTTTTACAAACCCAAACTGGGTGGGGTCCTGAGTTTGGAGATTACCAATGTCATTGTTTATAAGTTCCATAATGATATGTTTCATAGCCTTGCAGACCATGCACTTCAGGATAATGGGGCAATAGTTTCAGAGGTCTGTGGTGACTCCCCCTTTGTGGAGTGGGATAACAGTTGCTGTGCGCCATTCACTGGGCACATAGCCTGAGGTGAGGCTATGATGGAATATGGTACTTAGGTGGAGTGCCAGTTCGTTCTGTAGTTCATGCAGAATGCAGCCTGGGATGTTGTCAGGTCCCATGGATGCTGTGTTCTTGGCTTTGGAGAGTGTATTTTTTACCTGTGCAGCCATACCTCCCAACCGTCCTGAATTATCGTTTTTTTGCCGAGTTTTGGGGTAAACGATTCCCGAGTGGCACTCCTTCATTTCCGATTTTCCCAGCGTATATTTTTTTTTAATTTTTTGTCCTGCATGTTGCTGACGTCACCGCGCATGTGCGATGATGTTAGCTCCATCAGACTGTCGGAATTCAGCCCTCCCGTATGTTGTGCATGCATTGCCAGTGTGTTTTTGAATGCACGTGAGTGGGAAGGAAGTATCGACTGCTTTTCTAAATTAATCTGGCTGCCTGCGAGAAGGACACACTTATAAATGGATTATTATGGGAATATGCGAGTGCCAAGCAGAACGGACAAGTTCAGGTATGGTGCACGCATGTGTGTGTGTGTGTGTGTGTGTGTGTGTGTGTGTGTGTGTGTGTGTGTGTTTTTCTGGGAGTGTTACAGGTGAGATTTATAGGCTCTTATGAATAGTACTGAGCAAATTAGTGTAGACAGGGTCAAGGTATAGCAAGGAGATAATTCAGAGAAGTAAGTAGTGACACAGATAGTACAGTATGCAGCATATGTTGATGATCTGCATGACAACATGAATATTAGTTTCTCGGTACAAGTGAGGCATTGTAATTAATGTAAATAATGGAATCAAACATGGAGGAGTGATTCTGAGACATATAGCACAGGCATACTATTTTGTGGTGTTCACCTGTATAGAACACCAAAATTATCTACAGCACAAAATGTTAAAATGTTTGCAATGCCATTTGCTAGAGAATGGCAGCATATGTTATTGGCCATGTTTAGAGCCAGTGCCCAGACATGGCATACCACAGGCTTCCACACCAGTGTATATACTACTTAAGTGCCTAACGTACCAGCATATAACTGACTGTGGATTTCTTCTCCTTGTGTAGGAAATCACATATTGCTCTTATGCATGATCAATAAAGATGAATAGTGCAGGGTCAATAGGGATTAATAGATGGCCCAACCCATTGGATATTAATATATATGCAATTTAAACATCCTGGGTACATGGACTTTTCAGCAACCTATGGATACATATTAGGGACATTGCAGGCAGCAGCCAAGTGTATATCAAACCAATTCTTCAACATTACATGGCAGCATCCACAGGAATATATATAATTATTAAGGACAGACATACATAGAACCACCAGTATACAGGTATTTTACACCAGAACTCATTTCCCTGGTAGACCATGCTATAGATTACATATAATACTGGACATGTGCAGAAACACAGAATGTGGTGGGATGCAATTTTGGCCTTCTGGAGGGATGGTTGTGCTGTCTTGATGTGTCCAGTGGGGGCCAGTGCAGTAATCCCCAGAAATCTCTAGCCAAATAGCCCTTGTTTGTGCAACACTTTATACCATGGCTATGCAGAAATGGCTATAGCAGCAGCAGTTGAAAATTATATCAGGGACCACTGTACCAATTACAGCAGCTAATGAAGAATGATGCATCCAGTCTGAAAGGAGCAGGTAGCAATAATACTCCATGCAAGGCAAATGTAGTTACAGTGCATTATAGCACTGAGAGAGAAACAGCATTTGCCTCACTATTACATGCCATGAATCAAACAATACAAGTATAAAATGACATATTCATTATCACACTCAGGATATGCTACTCAATGCATGGACCATCCAGAGTATCAATCTAACATGCATTTACCTATGTAGGTTAGAGGATGATCTGATTACAATCATCATCACTTGCACAGGCTAGGGGGGATCACTGTGATAGGTAACAGCAACATTGTCGTAAGTGTTGCATGTCTCGTGTATTCAAATGAGACACCGAGGCATGGGATGGGTACTGTAGGGACCATTTTCTGGTTCAACCAATTGATGCAAAGAGGTATTCTCTGTGTAAAACAAATCATAGGACTGACTGTACATGAATGTGACACTCAGTCGTACAGAGTTTATCTGTCCCAAAGTCTCAATACAGCTGTTTTGTAAGGGAAGAGCTGAGTGAGGGTGAAGGAGCATTCTGGATTTGGTAGGAGGGAAAGGAGCGAGGGGGAAGAAGGATGGATATGTGAGAGGTACAGGAGTGAGAAAGCAAAAATGGAGTGTAAGGCTGAGTGGGGGAGAAGAGCAGTAGTTAAGGAGACAGAGTAGGTGAACAAGGACTGGGGCTTAGATGACCTTATTTTGTGGAAGCTGTTGCAGTGTGCTTCTTTGATTGTAGTGTGCCTCTTTGGGCAGTTTTGTCATATTATTTGTTGATGCATTTTGTTTCATTGTCTACAGTATAGCCTACTGGAAAAATGTTAAACAATAAATTTAAAATGTGCTCTGTCTAACAAGTGTGCTGTATTATACAAGGAATATAACTTAATAAAGTCAGGAAGGTGTATCAAAGAAAAGAACACATGTATGTTTCTTGTTTTGTGTGCAAGGGGCCAATGATTTGAAAACAGCTCAAAGGTATTCTTTATCCACCACTGGCCAGATGTATTTTCTTTGGATGTGGTGTGGGTTTCAATGCTGTTTCAATCAATGTGACTTTCAAGGGCAAAGAAGTTTTAATGCCAAGTCTATTTTCATGGTGAGACAGTATTGCTTTGTTTAGCAGATGTTTGTTAGTGTTTGTGCATTATTGTGCTGCAAAATGTAAAAATAAAATCCAAATAATCATTGTAGAAGTAAAGCAGTATGCACACATTAGTATTTATGGTAAATGGGGTGAAATAGCCAAGTAATGGAACATTGGAATGGCTGCAGGGGAACTTTGGTGCCATATTTTGGTTGTCTGTTCTTCAGTGTGCGTTTGAAAGTTGGTATCCCACAATTCCATTGGAGTGGGTGGGGTTAAATAATTATGTATGCTAATTAGATGTTAATCAGCGTACAGATTTGTACCTATTTTTCATGGGCCTTGTCCAGATTTTTGATGTTTCCAGGTTGAGAGGTATGTGTGCAACCATGATTACAGGAACTTTGCATTCTTCCGGTATAGAGATGGGCCCTTTAGGGGATGAGAGGGGGGTAAATTTAGCACTGAACCTATCTGCCAGGATGTTGGCAATATCAGTTGGTTCTGTATATTTAGTGCCATTATGCTGTAACTCAGAGCAGATCTGACTGTCGCCATTGAGATTTTTCACATAGCTATAGAATGCTTTGTGATTGTCTTTAGAGTCAGTGGTGATTTTGGTTTCGTAACTAGCTTTGGTTGATTTTATGAGGGATCTCAGCTTCTCACTGAGGCTGACCAGGGAGTTTCTCCAATCATGGGATTTTACTCTTTTTTTGCAACAGTTTCTTTCTTCTGTTGTAGAGTTTGTTTATGGCAGGGGACCACCAGATTGGCTTCTTTTTTTTGGAGGATAGCATCTTGGTTCTGTTAGGGATTGCACAATCCATGCACTTGTGTAAGTGGTTATAAAGTGCATTTGTGTAGGATTCAGCAGTCACACCTCTATTGTCCGTCAGCATGGGTGTCATGAAGTTTGCCACTTCTCTCTTAAGAAGCGTGAAGTTGGCTTTGGACAAATTTTTTATGGTGGATCCCTAATGGCGAGTGGGGGATGAATGTGGATGTCTAGGGTGATTAGCTTGTGGTCAGATCTGACCAATGAGGAATTGACTTCTGGTGTGGAGCACTGGTTGCCCAAGTTGGTAATAACCAGGTCTAGGATACTGCTGCCCCTGGTGGGGGTGTTTATAAGTTGATCCAAGGCACTAGAATTTATGAATACCAGAAAACGTTGAGCACAAGAGTTGGTACATGAGTAGTTTTCGCAATTAATGGTGGGGTAGTTGAAATCACCCATTATAAGGGTGTTAGGTTGTACCCTAATATTTTACAGTGTATCAAGAAATGAGGAGTGGGAATCCTGGGGCATGGTTGGGGATCTGTAGCAAGCTACAATTTGGATTGCGGTCTTGTCCAGTCAATCTTTGGATGTACAAAGTCTGTCATTCTGTTTTCCGCCTGCAAACAACTATAGCTACCTGTTTCATTAATTACGTACTAGCAAAATGGAAACATGAAAAACAATAAAGCTCTCTCTGCTTCTGCACTGATCATTCTATAGTCACCCACTTTCTTCACGCTTTTTCCCTTTTAGTTTCTGACTTACACTCCTTACTATAGCTTCTTCAACAGTAGTAAGAGGCTTGATGAAAAAGATGAGCCTTTGCAAGTTGTCCAACCTACTTAATATGTCTTCACTATCATGTTTGCTAATGTATCTGGTTCTAGCTTTTAAAATATATTTCCATCACTTCCTATTATACCACCCCCATTATATTTATCCAAAATTTCCACTGGAAAAAGTCAAACCTTCAAATCCATTTCCATTTATTTTCTTTTTACTTCTTCCCTGTCCTTACCTCTAGAAATCCTCTGGTTGTGCTGCCTGGATTTTGTTTATGCTCAACCCTAGAACCCCCCCATTTGCAGTTAGTTTTCTTCAAATTCTTGAGAACAGGACCTTGTGTTATGCCTTAGGTTAGACCATAATAGCAAATGTACTGAGAGGAATTTGCATATATGGAGCTGGTAGCCTTCAGGAATGCAATAGGCTTGTCAAAGTCCCTATACCAAAGGTCCTGAGTCACTGGAATCTTTTTATCTATGACCAGAAATAAGAGAGCTGGCCATCAGTCATTTCAATCTATCCCTCAGGCCACCCTACCAATGACCTGAGTCAATTTCCAGACGTGAAATGGCCATGGCACAAATGGATTCCTTACATGTATGTTATCAAGCTAGATTCAAATCTAACTTTATATCAAAAAGTATCACCATGGATGAGGGCATCTCTGTCTCAGTGATCTTTTCAAAAATGCTCAAAAAATTAGCAAAATACTGCGATACATCAACAAATTCCATTGCACACCAACTGTCGGTGTTAGTAAGAGGAGTTCCAGTCCATTTTTGTAACATTCCCTTTGATATTAAAATGTACAGATATTTGAAGGGATGAGCCTGGAACATCACAGCCGATCTTTAGTCCTACTCTGCTTAAGTAATCCCATTACTTACTCCTTCCTTAACTCTGGCATCCTCTTCTCTCTTACACATCCATTGTAAAAGTTCTGTAATCACCTTGTAGTTTCCACCATTATTACATTATACAACTCATCAGGATGTCCATCATATCTGTTTATCATCCACCCTTTCTTTTCCACATTGTCCTTGCTGCCTCTTCCAGTGATATATTCATATGCAGCTGATTAGTCTGCTCTCTTATAACACATCCCATCTCTTTATTCCATTAGTCTTTCAGTTTGATCTTCACAATAATGCAGCTTTGAGGTAGCATAAAGCAGAGAGATTCTGGTAAAACTGTACATTTCTCACCATTATAGCTTTATTATCACTACTCTCCCTACTAGTGACCCTTAACCTCTGTACCATCTTCTCTCATCTTTACTTTTTCAGTGTCTATACTGAATTATATTAAAGCATTCAGTTTAGATGTTTTAAAAACAATTTGGACACTTATTGTGATGGTGAATAATCTGGTATATTAGCAGGCCACATGAGCATTATTTCCCCTGCCTGAGATATTTGTATGTATGTATGTGTCATGTGTATTAATTCAGTGCTAAGGTCCAGACTATTTGAGCTTGCTTTACCTCTCAGTGTCTCTTTCTATCTTTCTGTCTCGTTATGCTATACATCACACTTCTCATCTCCAGCTGTTGTGTTTTCCTTTATCAAATTAACCCCCCCTAGTACTGCTTCCTTATTTTCCTGAGATTGCTATGAGTGTCTGGAGCTCCTTCTTTATTACCAGAACATTCAGACTTTACACAGTGTTTCTTCTGGTCTCCATAATTAATCTTGTCATTTATTCAACCAGTTGTGAAGGACAAGTACTACCGCTGTCATCAAATACGAATGTGGCTGGCACTGCTGAAACCAAATGCAGTTGTGTAGTCACATCTGGCACCAAATGTGAAGATGCAGTGCAAACACAGTCACCAAAGAGTGAAGTATAGTAGGAAAGTACGTACAAGTCTGTTTCAATTATTAGTTTATAAGGTACAACTTTGCTCCAAGATCATAAAGGGAATATGCACTGCTGTCCTGGGTATGGGCTTTCAGCCTCCATACACAGGCTCGAATTAACGCAGACCATATACACAGCTGAGTCTTTCACTGCCGTCTTTGTGAACCAATGCATTCCAATGTCTCTTCACCTCCAGTAACTGCCTTTTACACAAAGTAATATTTACATACACACACACACACACACACACACACACATACATACATACTCACAGATACACACATGCACACGCACATACACACACACACACACGCACACACACACACACACACACACACACACACACACACACACACACACACACACACACACATACATATACAATACACAATGAAAGCTAGCAGAATTCTCCAATTTTTCCCAACTTTTTTCCTGATAGATCAGTACAGGCACTACAGCCACTACCCTGAAAAAGTCACTAAAATCAAGACACATATAAAATAGACCAGGCATAAGCAGTCTGATATGTGCCATAGAGTGCTTGCTAATTAAAAGTGTAAATAATAATTAACCTCTTCTCAGGCAAATAACATTTGCTAAATATTCTTTTAAATAAATAAATAATAAATACCAGCCAGAAAAGCTTAGAGGAACTTTACTTAAATAATAAAGAATATAGTGAACATACAGAGTAAAAATATGCACATAAAAGGAAGACAAAATAGATTCATAGGTGTTTGCCAGGCTAAGGACCACATGGGCCTTTTTACACCTAGCCATGGATCTCAAATCTCTGACAAGTTCTGATAGCAGGAGTATGAGAGATGAACCTTTTACAAGCAGGGGCCTGGGAGATGAACCATTCAGAGGCTGCCTGTGTCCATTACAGACATAGGTGCCAAATCAGGAATGAATTTTCTGATCCCCAGCCAACTGTCTAAGTTGCACTTGAATTGGGTTAGGAAGGAACTCTGCTTCACATGGATGGGCAGCTTATTCTAGCAACAGAGTAGTCTCTGGGATACATGCTTGTCTCTCCAGTGGGTACTATTTATATCACAGGCAAGGTTTAAAACTTTGGAATGGGTAATTCTGGTGCTGCTTGGTTTGCAGATATTCGGGAGGTCCACCAGAATGAGATTTGACAGTGCCTTGTATGGCAAGCATAGATCTTCCCTCAACAGCATGTAGGAGACAGAATACAGGGATAGGGCCTCTAGGCAGTCTGCATAAGACATGTTGCTTACACCCTGTATTCCTTTAGTGAGGAACCTCTGTGGACATTCCAATTGTTGGATATGCCTGGTTAGGTACATACCAAAGGGGGCATTATACTCAGTGATAGGCCTGAAGAATGCCAGTTACAATGGAACAATGACTTCCTTTGACCTAGATGCCGTGCCATTGTTTATAAGTTGCACAGCATAAAATGATTTCCTCAGTATTGTAGACACATGATGGTCAAAGACTAAATTACTGTCTATGTGTTTACCCAAGTCCCTGAATACTGCATCAACTCTACAAGGTGTGTTGTCAATATGATAGTTACCAGGTGTGGATGACTTCCCAAAGGATATTATTATGCCTTTCATGACATTTAATTTTATTCCAGGTTTCTGATACCAGTTTTCTGTCTGTGTCAGCCCTTCTGGTAGACCATTTGAGTCAGTGGTGGATTCAATGACAGCTACTAATTTGCAATCATCTGCAAATCTAGTCAGCCAGAGGCTATTGACATTGACCCTTGACTTCAGAGAACTAAATGCCAAAAAGGAGCAGTCCCATGAATGATCCCCTGCAGCAATGGAGTCCCCAATTCTAACTTCCTGGGTCCTGTCTGTGAGCCAGCTGGTTATCCACCAGGTGAAATAAGGATTTGTACCTACCCTCTTGAGTTTATCAGCAATGCCTGAGTGAGTTATTGTATCTAATGCCTTGGCCAGGCTGAGATAGGCAGTGTGAACCATTTTGCCCTCACCCATTGCTTTGCTGACCTTCTCAAAGAAGTCCACCAGGTTGAGTAGGCATGACCTGCCTTTGATGAAACCAAACTAGGTTAAGTCCAGTGTCTGGAGGCTTCCTATGTGATTGCTGATAATTTCCATGATAATTCTATCCAGTGGCTTTGCATATGAGACTAGTGACACATGGTTCTATAGTTTCCACTTTTGTGCAGAAGGATGACTGTTGCTATTCTCTATTCATGAGGCATAAAGCTTGTTCGGAGGCTACAGTTAAATAGCAGTTCAAGAGGGCCTGATAGGTCATGCTTCATGCTATTTAGAAGGCATCTTTGAATATTGTCTGGGCCCGTTGATGCAGTGTTCTTGGCCTTAGAGAGAGCATTAAGGACCTGTTCTCTACTTATATAAAGGGGAGTTATATTTGATGGTATTTTCTGAATGAAGGTTGAGAGGGAGAGAGGGGTAAAGTTGAAGCTAATTTTGATGGCCAGTAGGTTTGGTATATTTTTTGGCTCAGTATAGGTGGTGCAATTTATTTTGTTTGACGAATGGGCTTTTATCCTACTGCGTGCTGTACCTCCCAATTTTTGCCATGATTTTCTTCCTTCTGTTATACAGCCTATTGATTTTGTGATTCTACCAGGGTGGCTTGTTTTTTGAGTTAGTTTTGTACTGCTTCCTGGTGGGTACAGCTGCCTCTATGCAGCTATTAACATGCTTGTATAGGTTTCTGTGAACAGTTCTGCATAGGCAGCAATGTTCTCAGGTCTAAGGGGCCTTGAAGTTAGAATTTTGTAAGGTTATTAATTAATAGTAGGAAGTTAGCCTTAGACTAGTTCTTGAATATTCCAGGGTTAGGTGGGGTTCCAGGTTTTATTTTTTTTTTCTCAGGATACCATTTTGTGGTCTTAACTTACCACAGAAGACATTACATTAGGGGGTGTACACCACTCTCCCATATTAGTAAGGACCAGTTCCAGTATGGTTTCACCCCTGGTTGGTGTATTGACAATCTGGTTCAGGGACTTTATGTTTACAAAATCCATCCTAATTAATAGTCAAGTAATTAAAGCCGTTCATGAATATGGTACTGGGTTGGATGGTGAGTGCTTCCAATAGGTTTAAATTCTTGTTATGGGTTTCCTGGCTCATAGTGGGAACCTATAGCTTGCAAGGAAGTGGTATGGAATGTTGTCTATGGTGATTTGAACATGGAGAAGCTTGAGTGCATTATCCTGTTTGACCCGCCTTGAGGTATATTGATTTTCATGTAAATCGAGACATCTCCACCTTTAGCCCCTGTCTGTGTAGTTGCTGATCAAAATGTGTGGAAGGCATTATTGCACTGTTAGTCTTCTCTCTGCAGCTTTAAACCATGTCTCAGTGACTGTACAAATGTCAGCATTCTCTTGGGTTTGGAGAGCTGCTAGGGAGTGGAGTTTTTGTTTAGACACTCAGCACTGAGCAGTAACACCTTTAGATTTTCTTGGTTTTGATTTGCTATGTCAGAAGTAGTTTCAGTTTGGAAATGCCTAAAAAAAGGTACTATGGAGGGCAACGTTTTAGCTAATATTCAAAAGTCTACAGGGGAGAGGAACAGACCATCCCTGGAAAAGCAGCATGGTCTGTTGACCATTTCATTCCATGCTGACAAATATTGCACCCCCTTAGAATTACACCAGAAGCTAAGCCATTTATTAAAGTCATCCATATTTTGTTTATACTGTGGATTCATCTTTGGAGACGGTAAAATGCTGCTCAGTGTTAGGCTCATATCAGCCTGGAACACATATTCTGAAAGCTCTATGATGTCTCTCTTCATATAGTCTAGAAAGGTATGTCACCGGTCATTTACACCCACCTGGACTATGGCTGAGTCATACTGGTACTTGTGGTCCAATGATCTGACTGTATACGTAATGTGGTGGACCTTGGCCCTGATAAGGAACTGACTGTGGCTTTCTCCTTATTCAGCGTGGTGAGAGGGACATCAGTGTGTCTTATGATGGAGTCCACCATGACCAGAATGTTGGATTGAGTGGCAGCTTGCCTTATGGCCTTAGAGTTAGAGGGTCCATGAGATATGGCTGTATGTGTTGATGTGGGTGTTGTTTTGAAAGAGTGAATTTGAGGATGCTGAGGGTATTTGTTATGTATATTTCATCCAGGAGGTCTTTTGAGTTTACAAAGATTATATCTAATTGCCTCAGCATATGTGGTTTTATGTGTCTGCTTTGAATTGTGTGTTTTGGGTGCAGCGTGTGCACTACTGACAACCTGATTGACATTAGGTGTGCTCTTATGTGAAAGCTTTGCCTCCAGTGACATTATATAAATACATATCTCACATACCATATCAGTTTGTTTGAAAATTAACTAGTTATTAGTAAACATGAGGCAATTTCTACATTGCCTCAGGATGCCCATATCCACCAATTTGGTAAGAGAGATAGTGGGAAAGTTCATATCTATGGCAACAGACTTTTTTATTGATTAAATGGTTGGAATATGAATACAAATAAATGTCAGGAGTATTCAGTATTCAACTCTGCGAGCAGTGCTTGTTGCTGTCCTGTGTGCAACTAGGTAATAGTGAAATTTCAATAGTGCTTTTACAGGAAAAATGTCAACTCAAGGTATCTGCGTCTATACAGGGCACTGCCAAACACTTGAGGGGAAACTAATAAGTAGACCCTGATGCTTTATGGATGAAGTATTTGGGCAGATATTCTGAAGTTGGTTTAGACAGGAGCAAATCTAGCGGTACTTACTGAAAAGAAAGAATTTCTTGTCAAGAATGATGAAAAGATGAGTCACCTAAATGGCTACTGCCTGGCTACTGCTAGTGCTGGTGTCAAGACAGCTTCACACTGCTGGGATACAATGCTCCTTTGCTTCTTCTCACACTGGAAACAAAGCATTATCACCAATCCCAAGAAAAGAAGAGGGCTACAGGCTCTTGATGATCAACGCAAGCCAATACTAAGGGACTCTGGCTAACAAAGTTCATAGATGACTGCAAACTGGGAGCCATTATTGAATCCCCAAATGATGCGGATATTCTACAAAAGGGCCTTACAGAAACAGATGCTTGGTGCCAGAGCCATGTGCTCGAGCTGAATGCCAAGAAATGTATAGTTATCCCCTTTGGGAAAAAACATGTACCCATGAATTACCACATAGGCAGCAGTACACTAAACACCGAAAGTGTGATAAGGGACTCAGGGACACAGGTGTACAGTGGTCTCACCTTCGATAACCACATCACCATAACAGTCAGGAAATCCTTCTATGTGGTACACCTCATCACTAAGGGCTTTTCATCCAGAAAAAAGAAGGTCATTATCCCACTGTACTCATCCCTCATTAGACCCATTATAGAATACAATGCCCCTTTGGTATGTACCCCTCAAGACATCTGCAACAACAGGAAAGGCCACAGAAATACTTCACTAAAAGAATCATAGGCCTAAAGCAGATGCCCTATGCTGACTGTCTAAAAAACCTCCAGCTATACTCTGTCACATATCGTCTACTCAGAGACGATCTCTGCTTAACATACAAGGCCATGTCAAACTCAGAGCTGTTGGACATGCTACACTTAAAGAAATCCCAATCCCTCAGAGCCACACACACCAGGGATCTAAACCTTGTCATCACAATGAACAAAACATGCTGGAGGGATAGGTTCCTGACCCAGAGACTCCACTCTGGAATAGACTGCCCATACATGTCAAGCAGAATGCCTCTTTGGCCCTCTAAAAAGGAACCTTGATGATTGGATGGGAGATAGGAAATTCACCCCGGGGATCATGTCAGTCGGCCTGCTAGACAGGGGTCCAAGGAAGTAAATATTGTGGGAAGAAATAGCCAGGGAATTGTCATGGCTAGGCTTGTATGGGGCCGATAGCCTGGTACCAACCTATGAACCCATGAACCTATGAACAGTCATGTCCTAGAGGATGCAAGGGTCTGTAGGCTTGTTTTAGGCTTTTTGCTTGTAGATGCCTTGGTAGTAACCAGACCAATCAGGAAGGTCAAATACAGATACTCACTGCCCAATCAGAAACAGTCAGTAATCAATGCACTCTGCTCCTTCTCTTACCAGCAGCAAAATATAAGCATAAATTCCAAGCTAGCACCTATGAAGCAGTTTTTAGTCTCCAGTGATCAGCATTCTCCAGGAAATAATGTCTCTATGATCTTTCTCTCACCAGGAGAAAAACAGAGGCACTAATCCCAAGATGACTACTGAGAGGCAGAATGTGGGTTTTCCAATAATTTGTGGTTTTGAAGTAGATGGTGTAGATTTTAAAGCTAAGATGAAAAATGGATTAATATCATAAGAGAGGTCTTCTTTATATTACCAAAAATCCATAATATTGAAGACAAAATCATTGGGGGGGTTGGCGAGCGTGGCCACCCACCTAGATGGGTTTCAGTTAGTATAGTATGCTGTAATGTAGTTTTTAGGCAAATGTTTACTTGTCCTGGGAAAAAAGATGTGGTTCAGCATTCTAAGTTTTGTTATTCAGGTCTTTGCCATTTCATCTTTGGTGTTATGGATTTTCAGTAATGTAAGGTAGATCCCCTAAGAGTTGCAGTGTGCACAAAGCAGTTAGATATGAATGAGGGGGTAACGTAACCTTTAGCTATCTAAGTAGTGAGCCACTAATTTTAAAAGAACAAGATAGTTTGGAAGTGTGGCCACTTTGTATTCTGGCTCTATGGACTACAGTGGGATGGCCAATAAATTTAAGTCGCTGAAGGGGAGCTTTTTCACAATGAAAGAAGAGAGGGAAGGAAATATGTGGTCAAATTAATGTGAGGTGCAGGCAACTAGAAAGAGAACTGAATTTAAAAACTCAACAGCACACAGCTGTGTTTAACAGACCACATATGTTGTCTCTTTCATAGTTTAAATATGCAATTAACAGCAGAATACAAGTAAAACACAGTGTAAAGAAAAAAATACAATATACAAAACAAGAAAGCAATAAAAAATAGAAGAAAGCAAAAACAAACTAACCTTCCCCCACAGCAAGTTGTGGCAGACTCTGGGTGAGTTTTTCCAGTAAAGCCAAAAGGCAATATAAACATATGGGATGCATACAGAAAAAACAGTGCCAGACTAATGCCATGACATTTACATTAAGTACTGTCTTCTGTAGTCTGTATACTTAGGTATGGGTTCTAATGTCACTGCAGTCAAATGGTGTGTGTGTGTGTGTGTGTGTGTGTGTGTGTGTGTGTGTGTGTGTGTGTGTGTGTGTGTGTGTGTGTGTGTGTGTGTCTGTGTCTGTGTCTGTGTGTGTGTGTGTCTGTGTGTGTGTGATCATAAGAGGATAATTGTGTATCCTGCAGTCATTGCTACAATCCAGTGGAGCACCAATAGTTTTCCTCAGTAAAATAATACAGGGCATAAATAACATGTCCCACGCAGACCACCTCAAGTCCCTATCCCTGTATTCTGTCTCCTACATGCTGTTGAGGAGAGATTTATGCCTGGCATGCAAGACATTCTCACATTCCACTCTGACGGACCTCCTACATACCCACAAAACAAACAGCATCAGAATTACCTATTCTAAAGACTTAAACCTTTTTTGTGATACAAATAGGACCTTCTGGAGAGACAGATATATATCCCATAGACTACCCCATCTCTGTAACAGGCTCCCCATTCATGTGAAGCATATTTCCTCCCTAACTCAATTCATGTGTAATTTGGACAATTGAATGTGGAACAGAAAATTCATTCCTGGTTTGGCACATATGTCTCTAATGGACACAGGAAGCTTGTAAGTGGTTCATTTCCCATTACCCAGCTTGTAAATGTTTCATCTCATAAGCCCCTGCTTATACTACTCAAGGGTAACAGAACATGTCAGAGATTTATTTGGGCTGCACGGCTAGGCTTAAAAAGGCCCTTGTGATTGTTAGCCTAGTAAACACCTATGAACGTTTTTCTAAGTTCACTTGTTAGCTTACTATAAAAATACTGATCCTGTAGATAAATACATTTTATTCTGAAAACAGCAAACCTGGAGCTTAACTGGAGACAAAACTGAATCAGTTTAGCGTGTTTGTAATAATCATCAAAAGGAAGTTCATCAGAACTAACTAGATGAATAAAGCACACCGTCTTAAAACAGAATGTGTGTCACATGACTAATTACTCAATTATACGATCTTGCAGACAAAAATAATAGAAGCAATATAATTAAATATATGTAAAATGATACATTCCACAAATGGGAAAATCATAAAAATAGTAGTAAAATATTGTAATCATCCTTCAGTGTAGTCATTATCATCAGCTTCAACCCCCATTTTCTACATGGGGTAAGGATGTCACGTCAACTATCATCATCATCTTTCTCTCAATTCCATATAACTCTCCCACCTTTTTCAAATATGTATGGCTGTCTCTGGTCTTTCCTTACAAAATCCATCCATTTCTTTGCTGGGTGCCCTTGTTTCCTCTTGCCTTCTTCCTGTCTGTCCCAAATCTTCTTCATCAGATTGTCTTCTGCATTCCTGCATGTGCCCAAACCACTATAATCTGTTCTGTTTGACCTTCTCTACAATTGGAGATACTTGGGGCTCTGCTATGATGTCAAATTTCTTCAACTGTCCCACAGTGTGAATCTTACCACCTATTTCAGGCACTTTGTCTCCATCTGCTCTAGCTTCCTCAACTGTCTCAAATCTGGTTGGCTAGCAAAGAGGCTAAGAGAGGAGTTGCAATATCAAGACACTGTATCAAGTTGCAAGGCAATGATAAAGATAAAGAAGGTAGTCAGACACCCTTCATAAGGGATGCCAGCAATAACTGCTCACCAGTTCAGAGGACAACAAATGCAGACTGAAGGAGTACTTCAGTAGCTCCTGAATGAAGAAAACCCAAAAGAAGCTGTACTGCCCCAGACACCGTCTGCAATGAGAGAAGAGGAGGAACCCACCATAGAAGAAGTCAGAACAGGACATAAGGAAAATTAAGTCAGGGAAAGCAGCAGGCTCAGATGACATAACAGCAGATATGATAAAGTAGCTGGGTAAGATAGGAGTGCAGTTGGTCCTGAGGCTGCTCATTGCAGTGTGGAGAGAAAGGTGCATCCCAGTTGATGGAAGAATAAGCATACTAGTGCCATAGTACAAGAACAAAGGGGGCATTCACAACTCTGGGCAATACAGAGATGTCAAACTCCTGTCACACTGCATGATACTTCTGGAGAGGGTGAATGATAAGTTAATACATAGATTAGTAAAATATAACATAGGAAATCAGCAGTTCAGATTCAGATCAAGATGCAGCACAAATGACCCAATGTTTCAGTTAGATAGATAGTTGAGAAGAAGCTAGACATGAGGAAAGAGTGCAACTGAACATTCCAAGACTTGGAGAAAGCATATGGCAAGGTCCCAAGAAAGCTGGTTTGGGCAGTCCTGCCATGTTTTGAAGTCCTAGAAAGATTATTAGTGCAAGCAATGTATAAAGACCCAATGATGCAAGTACAAATGGTGTTTAATCTCACAGATGGGTTCCCAGTGGGAGTGGGTGTGTGCACCAGGGTTCAGCTCTGAGCCCACTACTGTTCATACCAGTGATGGACTATATTAGCCAATAGGTCAGAGTGGACAAATCAACAAAGTTACTGTACTCATATGATGTGGCATTACATGCAGACAATGAGCAAGAACTTCAGCAAAGGATAGGGGAATACAAATGCAATGGAATGCAAAACAGAAGGCAAATGGGATAAAACTCAGTATGGATAAGACAGTTGTAATGGCAGTAAATGGAGCTCAGAAGAAGAAGAAGAAGAGAAATGAGATAGAAGGGAAAATTGTGAAACAGGTTAACAACTTCAAGTATCTTGGAGGGGTGGTTGAGGAGAAGGCAAGTCTGAATGAGGAATTCAAACCTTGACTCAGAGGGGCTGCAGACAACTGTTACAGAATGCTAGGTGTAGGATATGATAGAAGAATGTCAAAGAAACTGAAAAGTAATATGTACAAAACAGTGTTGTGACTAGTACTACTGTATGACACAGAAACCTGGGCAGTAAAGGCAGAGCAGTTGATGAAGCTAGAAGTGATAGATATGAAATGGGTGGTAGGGTGCACACTGTGGGACAGGCAAAGAAATGAGGATATAAGAACAGAAGTCAAAGAAACTCCAATTGCAGGAAGGTCAAAGAGAACAGATTATGGTGGTTTGGGCACATGTGCAGAAACCAAAAGACAGTTTGGTGAAAAAAAAAAGATTTGGGACAGACAAAGAGAAGGCAAGAGGACACAAGGGCATCTAGCAAAGAGGTGGATAGACTGTGTCAGAGAAGACCTGCAACAGTCAGGTATGATTGCCAAAGAAGGCAGGAGAGTGGCATTGAATCAAGAAAGATGGTGACAGTTGAAACATCATCACGACAGCATGTAGAAAATGGGGAAAAGGGGGATGTTGATGATGATGATGATAATGATGATGATGATGATGATGATGATGATGATGATGATGATGATGATGAATAAGGAAGTTCTCCAGAATGTTTTTCTGAGCAAAAACTACTGCCATGACATCATGAAACACTGAACCTGCAGTGCCTTACTATTTAAATTAATGTATAGACTACTGTATATCCATGACAAATGCATCAGCAAGAGTTTCTTACTTCTAGTAAGACAAATAGTCAACTATACTTTGCAGGTGGAATACCTTACATTCAAAATGAACGATGTAATAATAAACCACAAGGTATGTAAGAAACTGATCTTCTAATGAAATAATTTATTTTGCTTACTCACAACACATTGTAGATGAATGCAAATCATCACCCCAGTACCTACTGTGACATCACTTTAGGGGTGTAGTTATAGCAAGGACTAAGAAAGTCAAATAAACAGTTAAACCAAAAAAAAAGTCAAACAAAATACTATAAGCTTTATTTTTTGCAAAATAACTTATAACTTCAATATTAGGAGTATAACTGGAAATTAAGGTAATTGAAAAACACTAGATGGTTCAGAAGGTAAGAAATATACTTTATTGTCTTCTCTGTCATTTTTCACATTAACTTCTTTTTATTACTTTAAGCACTGGAGCCTTTTGGAAAGACTTACATTCTCAGCATGTCTCTACACTGTCTTCTTTTATTATACTAACAGCTGGAGCCTTTTGTTTAAACTTAATAGCATTATACCAAATTATGCAGTGTTTGATGTAAAAAAGTATTGTTTTTACATGTTATTTTATTAATAAGGATCATCTTCAGAAAATCTTCTAGGAACTGAAAACTCCTGCCATGACTTCATTAAAGGTGAGGTTCGTGTAATGGTTAAGGTCTTTATCTCCTAGATGCAAGCTAGATGGTTTGATTCTAACCTCAGCATATTGGCTAAGCTAGCAATAGTCTGTAGACTGACAAACATATCTTCTTAACTCCTTTCATGTTGGCATGTTCTATGTGTTTTCCTTTAATGGAGTTATGGGTTTCTGTCACCATTACTGGTTGCAACTTCCTCGCATGACTTCCATAACTCTTTATACTGGGGAAATTCTAGGCTGAATGTCATATCATGAGTTAGTGTGTGCACTAAAGGGCTCAGATGTAACACTTTTTTATAAAAGAGCTTGCGTTTCTACCAGCCTTGTAGTTATTCCTTTAGAACACATGCACATCTGTCATTTCAATTTTTTCTACTTCCTTGTAGTTTTATGCTTGCAGACATATTGTGATCTAGCTCAGTCTAGAAATCCTTGTATTTCTTTTCCTTCTACCACAATATTACACTTAACCATTTTAGCAAGAATAGCGTGACAAAAAGCATGACTTCCACACTTCTAATAGCTAAAAATCTGGCATTGTCACCTTCCATTTGCATGCTTTTGGGTATATCTTTTTCACTGGCATTTAAACAGTGGTGGCTGGTGACTTCAAATCAAAGGGGGACAGTAGGAGACAGCTGAATGGGTGGGGCCAGTGGGAAAGGGTGTGGCCAGCTTGAAAGGTGTGGAGCTATGATACAGTGGGATCAGTGGATCTATACAAATGCACACCTTGTCTTTCTTTGCAAGAGCAACCATTCTATTCACCCATTCTTTTGACTGAGCAATATGACTTGTAACTTCCTATAGCTAACTCATCAGCATTTAAACCTACAGAACCCAAATTATATAATGTTAACTAGAAAGCAACATTAATAAACCATCCTTAATCTGCAAAATCGTTGAACTCTGTCTAAACCTGAGCTGCTTTGGAAGTTAACCAGCATACATTTTAATTATGAGATGACATTTTAGCACACTTTAAACCACCCATTCTGAAATTTGTCCTACTTTTGTGAGCAGCCTCTGACTGTGAAGTCTTATCTAAGTAATGTCACATACATTAGGAATTATAATTTTTAAAGGATATTTCTCACATTCTGGTGAAATTTTGCATGGTGCTATCTGTAGATTCTAACAATTGTATTAACTTCTTTTCAGATAAAGTCCCTAAAATGTATGATGAATTCACAAACATATTTTTACAAGCCCTGTCTACTTTGTTATTGTTATATTAGCAGTAATGACATCAACGGCATGAAATAAGAAATACATTACTGAACAGTCATGCAGTCATTGATTAGTGCTTTTTAATTGCTTTAATTTAAGTTGCTAACTTCTAACCATAGCATGTTCCACACTCTAATATCACTGAATACTCTTACATAAAGATATCCAGCTCTGTCTTATAAAATGTTAACGCTGGTACTGGCAATGTATATGCAACTTTATTAAAGCAAGTAATGATATATACAACAATGCAGTAGTTTTCTTTGTAAAGTCTAACACAGAATGTTTGATGCACTAGTACAAGGACACGTGTGCTATGAGCAATATCAGAATCATAATTATAGTATAACTACAAAAAAAGTTTCCTCACAATGAGGGACTTGTACGCCTCTAAGGCTCCAAGATAAAAACATGAACAAGGCTCCAGAAGTCAATACTACAGTAAACGTATTTAAGGTGACTACGAATTGTAAAGTGATATCAGTATCCATGAAAGGAAAACACTTATATGAATAAAACAGATGGTATAAGGCCACAAGAATGCTTGAACGAAAATGCAGAAACTGACTACAACAACATTGAGCCTAATCTGAACCCACCCCAGGCTTATGGCTTGTCTCCAATGCCCAAACATGGTTTAAAACAGAATTAGTATGCCTATAATAGAAAATAAAACTATCTTTAATAGCACAAAAACCAACTAAGCTAACCATGAACATTATCTCATGCTTAGATATCATAGAAAAATTTTCTCAGCTAAATGTAAAACCTTGTGTAACCCATTGGATAGCAAAATTGCTTACAAACAGCACCCAGAAAATTATTCTGGACAGCCATACCTCCTCAAAGACAAAGAGACCTGTCATCAGTGAACAATAATCACTTTAGCAACAATTAAAATATCCACACTCCAAAACAACTGAACTGAGGTTGAAATATATTAAAAGCAATTAGAATGACTTGATGCAAAACTAAATGAATTAGCAAGTGGATGGGAAAAGAGATAATATAGAACAGGAAGAAACCTAGCTATCCTTCTAGTAATAAGTATAATCCAGAGTATACAGGTAAAACAGACATCAAATCATCATAGAAGTGAAGATTTAACTAACACATGAAATGTAAGCAAAAATCTGGTTTAACATTCATCATTATTTAAGGTCAGTTTTTTATGACAATATGGCAAGAGAAAAGTACTGAGCGGCTGTTATTATATACAGCAGAAATTATTATATCAAGAATACAAACAGAAAGCAAGCTGAGGCTGAACTAAACTAACAACATTTACAGTAACCCATAGTAAAGCTCCATGATCCAGAAGGTACAAGGTAAAAGAGACATAAACCAACACTTTAAAGAATAAAGTCTTTACTAATACAGTATAAAAAGCTTCTTACCTGTTGCAACAAAATGATTATGTTATGCAGTGTGAGAAGTGTGTTTAAATGTGGGCTTATTGGAAAAAAGAAAATGTAAAGAACCAGCTCAATGAATGAAAGTACAATGCAGTCCTAGAACTAGAGGATTTTTAAATAATGCACATTTCAAAAAAATAAAACAGAACTTGCAACAGCAACCCTGATGGAACAATACAGAAAAGAATTTCTCCTAGTTCAGGGGTCTGCAACCTGTGGCTCTGGAGCCGCATGTGGCTCTTCCACCCCTCTACAATGGCTCCCTGTAGCTTTGAAAAAGTAATGGCCCCCTCTACTGCACAACACACACACACACACACACACACACACACACACACACACACACACACACACACACACACACACACACACGCATGCACACGCATACACACACACAATTACTTCTCAACTGTCAGAACAGAAAATAAAAGTACTGCTGCCGTCCAAAGGTCCACTTGCAGAAGTAAAACTCCAAATATCCAAAAACAATAAGAGAGGACCACCACGAAGTATAACATGCACAGAATTTATTACAAATATAAAAATACTAAGCGCTTTCACGTGCTACCAGGAATGCTTCATCAGATTGCAGAACCCATTGAATTTCAAGGTGTATATATACACCCATTGCATCATGAATTAATTAATTAACACATTTAAATAGTCAATAAAGCCATCAATAAACTAGTTAATCCATTGTGACTTCATACAGTGTCTTCACATCATATTTAAAACTTGTTCACAATCATAAAAAGATAAGAATCCATTTTCTATTAATTTATCAAGTTATATTGCTATACTAATTACCTGAGAAATGATAAAAATCAATGGTAAGTACATACATAACCATAAGATAAAATAAAATGAAATAAAATAAAATAAAAACCTCACAATAAACTATGCAAGTGTAATGTTATGTATAAAAACCACATAGTAACATGGTTAAAATGCTGCTGTCTGCCATACATCTATCTGCATGCTGCTAAAGCAGACTTAATACTAACAAACTGATTCAGACCTGGTTCTACATGCGCTCTTAATCTAAAAATCCAGCATAATTCAACTGACTCCAAATGATTCATTCTATCACCACCCCGCTCATTATTAATAACCATTTGTAAAACTCCAAACTTAAAGGCATGATCTGTGTAAACTGCGATATGCTTTGCTAATGCATTGAGTTGGTTCATTTTTCTAATATCATATATATGGTTGTACATCCTGTCTTTTAACTTTCAGGATGTCATACCTACATAAAACGCCATGCATTTCATGCATGTTGCCAAGTAGACAAGATTCATACTGTTACAAGTGGAAATAAAATTTAGGTGTAAATGTATACTCCAGAAAGGGGTGGGTAAAATACTGTCTATTAACAATGTAACTGCACATATTACATCTATTGCAAGGGAAGGTACCTACTCGTGGTATTTCCCTATGTGTCCCTTTTTGTTCTGTGTTTGTCCTTTCTACACAAAGCAACCGTTTAAGGTTCTTGCTATTCCTATATCTGAACCTTGGTGTTTCTCCTACCAAGCTAGAAATAGAGGGGTCTATAGTCAGAACATCCCAATTCTTTTTTATAACTTCAACTATTTTCTTATTGTCATTTGTGTATCTAGTTGTAAATGCTACCTTGACACGATCAGAACTATCTCTGTAATCGCTAAAAACTTTCCTATGTCCACTAGGGATGGTGTGTTGTCTATGTCCATTGTAACTTAAGAAGTTTAAAGCTGACCTCTTCATTGCCCTTGTCATGGTATCAGTATACCCTCTCTCCTGAAATAACATTTCCATATTATCAAGTTGTTCGTGCATATCAGAGTCATTCTTGCAGATGTTAATGATCCTTGTATACTGGCTTCTTACTATGTTTGGAAATACAAACCAGGGATGCATACTGCTGTAATGTAACAGTGCATTCTTCCAACATGGTTTTCTATAAAGACAAGTTGAAACCTGTCCAGATTGATCCTTGGAAATTATAATATCCAAGAAGTCAATCTTATAATAAGATGACTCCATGGTAAAACTTAAGAAATCAGTGGTTGTTCCTAAATAATTTACAAAACTCCTTAACATATCCATACTATCATTCCAAACAATAAGTATGTCATCTACAAATCGTCTGTAGAGAAGTACATGTGGATAGAATGCACTGTTAAATAAAAAAGTCTTCTCCCAGAAATGCATCACCAGGTTTGCCTAAGAATTTGCACATGGGGTGCCCATAGCGACACCCCATTTTTGTATATGCAGTACCTCCTGAAACATAAAGACATTATTGGAGAGTACTGTATCTAATAAGGTACAAATAAGCAACTGTAATTCATTGCTAAATCCCTATGTTGTATTCAGTATATCTCTAACAGCCTCAACCCCATAGTCATTTGGGATTGAGGTAAATAAATTCCTAACATCCAGTGTAGCCAGTATACAGGAAGAAGGGAATGCTTGTTGTGCTGTTAAACTGATCAGCTCTTGTATCAATTGATAGGTATCCTTCAGAATGGTAGGGATACTCCTACTCAAAGGTCCTAATATTGTCTCTAAGTAATTAGAAATATTCTCTGTCACCCATCCTTCACCAGCTACTATCGGGCGCATTGGGGGGGGGGGGGTACAATATTCTTGTGTACCTTTGGTAGGCCTTTTATGTAAGGAATCAATGGAAAATCAACCATGAAATAATTATAAAGTTCTTGAGTAATCTGTCTGCACATTAATAGATCGTACAGGTCATCACAGACCTTCCTTACTATTCTTGCAAAGGTATCCTGACTAATCTCAACATAAGTGTTGGTGTCACTAAGCATCATTAACATGGCATCATTATATTCACTAGTATCTAACAGCACTACACCCCCTCCTTTGTCAGCAGGTTTTATAGTCAATTCAGGATTATGTGACATATATATCAAGGACTGTTGTTCTCCCTTATTTAAATTAAAATATAAACATTTGCGTCTTGAATGCAAAAAATACGAATAAAAATCTGTTTCACACATTTGTATAAAACAATCTACATTGGCAGGCAAACTAGGTGAAAAAGTATTCTTGCATTTAAGCTTATTAACAGGCTGTGTTTCTAATTGATCTTTAGCATCAAACAACAATTTCAAAGAAATAGTCAGTCCAAAAAGTCTTAAATCAGTAAGTAATTCACTGAGGTTGCTGCCTTGCGAAGGGATAAAAGAAAGTCCCTTGTTCAACAATGAATAGTCAGTTGAACTAAGTTCATAATGTGAAAAATTAAAAACTAATTGATTTAATTCCTGGTGCGTCGTCTTACCTCTGTGTTTCCTCCTGAAAACTTTCATTTTCTCCGCCCCCGACTGCTTGACCTTATTTTCGACGTTTCCCAATACTGCATGGGAAGGGGTAAAAAATGTTTTAGGCTCCTGCCTGGAATTTTAGATCTGGCCCCCATCATGTTAGGGTCCCTTGGGGCAGTTAGAGCCTGCTGATTTGGTGGTGGAGTGGCTATTGCTTGGGAGGTACTGATTTCAAAACCTCCACTTGATGACGTCATCGCTGCACCGGTTTCATTCACATTATCTTTACTATGAGACCGATTGTCACTTAAAGAAGCAGTAGCCCTGATCAAATGTTCATTTGAATAGGTGTTCTGTGGAATTTGTGTAGATGGTGTAGATGAGCTTTCCATGATGTTGGGCTAATTATTTCTCGGCCAAACAAACACGTGACCAGACGTAAAGTCTCTATAGTCACGCTGTAGTTTTCTATACTTCACCTGTTGTAGCTTGTCACTGTACATTGTGACTTGGGCATACATGCTGTCAATTTTCCTCTCAAAAACGTCACCTTTATATCGTGTGCATAGATCTTTGTTCAAAGCCTCTACTCTTGCACTCAAATCAGATTCAATAGATGAAAAATAATCTATTAGGAGCTTCATATAGATGTTGCTTAGAGCTATATTTAGCTGCTGCCATCTTTTCAGTAGTTCCGGATGGCTATCTCCATATGTCAGCATACAGAGCACCCGGATGCATCGGGGGACTATATGGAAGTGTAAACTTGCCTCCATATGTCTCCTTTGGCAAACCAGTCTTTGTAGCTTATAAAGATAATTTTCAAACTCTCTAAGATTATTATTGAATTCATTTAGATTTTCAACAGTACCTGTAAGTGAGGATGGAAAGGAATGGTGCAGTTCCAAGTTCAGTAATGGATTAATTCATTGTTCAAATATATCATTCCATTTTTTGTTGAGGTTAGCCCCTTCAGGATTATAGTCAAGCTCTACAGCTGGTGTATCCATCGTGTGAGGGCTGCAGTTACCAAGCATAAATGTAGAGACAGAAAATAAAAGTACTGCTGCCATCCAAAGGTCCACTTGCAGAAGTAAAACTCCAAATATCCAAAAACAACAAGAGAGGACCACCACGAAGTATAACATGCACAGAATTTATTACAAATATAAAAATAATAAGCGCTTTCACATGCTACCAGGCACGCTTCATCAAATTTCAAAACCCACTGAATTTCAAGATGTATATATACACCCATTACATCATTAATTAATTAACACACGCGCCCTCACACACACACACACACACACACACACACACACACACACACACACACAGTTACTTCTCAACTGTGTAGATTTTTGCAGAATGTCCTGATTTTTGACTCATATTTTTGGTCTGTTTCTCATAAAACTCTGGTTTTCTGGCAAATCATCATTGAGGGCTAAAGTCAGAAAAAATAGACAGACATTTGAGTTTCAGACATCATACCCTTCAGAAAATTAATGCTAATGCAAAATCCGTTATTCTGTCAACTTTCTAAGTTTGTAAGAGTGATATTTAAAGTGTCCCTATTTTTAGGCCTTTGTGCCCCATTATGTTTGGCTTTGTCCAGATTTCTTGTTCTAAGAGGTCGAGAGATATGACACACACACACACACACACACACACACACACACACACACACACACACACACACACACACACACACTGAGAGCAATCGACCAATCCCAACAAAGGAACAAAAATAGGGACGGATTTTAAATATTGTTCTTATAAGCTTAGTTCTTTTATATTTAGTATAATAGCTATATATAAAACTTCATACGCGGTGTTATCTTCCTTTTAGGGGTCAAATAGGTTTTGTGGCTCCCAATGAATTTTATTTGGTGGGATAGGGGCCAAAAATGGCTCTTTTGATAGTGAAGGATGCAGACCCCTGTCCTAGTCTGCAGTAGGCCTTTATTATTAAAATGAGGTTCCAGTAAAAGTCTGTTCAGTAAATCATGTTTAAATTGTAAATCACCACTAAAAATGCAATTAATCAAAACTGCAGTTTTCTACTTCATCTAATTGTCCTGTGCAGGGGTTCAAACAAAGTATTTTCTCACATACTCAGAATGTCTACTACCGTATGTACCTGCACCTTTCACAGGTGCTGCATATAGAAATTGTAGACTATGAGCTGTGAGCTTTTAACAGGACAGGTTTTAGGCATGAAGAGATAACATCAAAAGTAGACTATAAAACATATATATATATATATATATATATATATATATATATATATATATATATATATATATATATATATATATATATATATATATATATATATATATATATATATATATATATATATATATATATATATATATATATATACATACATATAGATATCTATATAAAATGACCTACACTGCAGCAATGCTAAAGGGGGGGGGGGCTGCAGAGTAAAGGTGCATTAAGCAACAGTAGCAATAAAAAAGCATATAAGATAATAGCACATTTTAGAGTGATGTATGTATATTTTAACAAACAAATAACCAAGCAAAGCCAGCAAAAAAAACACAACCAATATACCAGAAGAAGTGTGGCCAGGCAAACTAGGTGTGTTACACACAAATGGAGAGAAAACTCAATTAAATGCAGTGCAAAATTTATTGAAAATATTAAAAATTAAGCACTTTCATCCTGCTACACCCAGGACTTCATCACAGTAAAGTTCAGCACACAGTATCTAGTTTAAATAGGGCCATAGTTCCGAAGCTAATTGAATCAATTGGCAGACATTAGTACAATCTTAAAGGAGCAATATAACCATCATATTATGTAGAATAATTAATCCACATTTCTTTATCCCCTAAAGAAGAACACATTTCTAAGACAGTGCTATGCTCTTAAAATGTTAAAAATGTATGTTCTGTTAAATAACTTCCTTTTATACAACAATAAATATAAAAATATAAATGCAATGTGGAGAATAAATATTTATGTTATAAATGTTCAGTAAAAATATGTACAATGAAGAAAAATGATGCTTTCTAAAAATACATTTAAATAAAATTTTACTCATTCTTTTTTATTATCAGAAGGGAAGTTAATGATATGAAGGCTTTAAGGTTAGGAATAATTGTACTGCAATTTAGATTGTGAAATTATAGAGAATCCCCTTCTGTTTTAGTGGTATCTGAATCAGATGCATGTAGTAAGAATATCAGTATCAGGAGACATATTAAAAGGAAAATGAGAACCTCGTGATACATTAGATTATGTTGATGTTGAAGAAAGTAGAAAGATAACTGCTCAGGGGGTAACTGAATTGCTTCAAGTGTTAATTTTGGGGGTATCAATGCTGAAACCTATTATTAAAGAACTATCAAAAATGTATGAGTCATTTCTTACTGTATTTACTGTCCTGGGATTGAAATTAGTGGATACTTTTATGCCTTTGCAAAGACTAAGTCTAGGGAAACTGGCATATAGTCTATATGTAATACATGTGGGGACTAATGATTTAAAACACACACCCCTGAAGCGTGTGATGAGCTCATTGTTAAGTATAATAGAATATTTAGAAAGGATTAACGTCCATTATATCTTGAGTGAGATTTTTTTCATCCTTGTCTTTGACAGACTACTTTTGGACTGAGGCTCATGCATTTAATAACTGGTTAAGAGAAACCTCATTGACGTTTAATGTACAATTGCTAAAATACTGTACCTGGAAGAAAGTTTTCTTGATTATTGGCTATTTGCTCAAGACAATTTTCACCTATGTACCTATGTGGAAAGCTTCTTGGCTAGTAAAATTATTGACCAGCTGCATCCTTTTTCAGTATTAGAACAAAAAGGAATGTAAAATTACACAGGAACCAATGAAATGCCTTGTAATTAATGCTAGACGCTTAGGAAATATGATCACCAAATTATGCTGTTTAATAGCTGCAGAACAATATAAAATCACAGTGATAACAGAAGCTTGGGATGCTTGTCTTTTTCACTTAAAAGATTTTGTTAACTGTGAATGCTTAAGGCAAGGTTCAAGAGGTGGTGGGGTAGTTGTATGAGTGCATAGCTCTATCAGATCATCCCTATTTAAGAATATGAATATGTATGATACAATGACTGTTTGGATTCATATAGGTACAATAAGACAGCTATATATATAGTACTGTCATATTGCACGCTAAATATGGCCAGTACTGTGCATAGGGAGTATTTGCATAGTTTAGATGACTGCCTGAATTGCAAAAGAGACATACTATTACTGGGTGATTTAAATTACCCTGGAATATGTTGAGTCACTATGTACTAGCTCTTACTTTGCTAAAGGATATATTGATCTTGTCTCATCCTATTGAATGACTCCTCTGGTAAAATTCAATACTAGGGGATAAATATATTGGCCCTTATGTTGACTAATGTGCCAACTAAAGTTTAATCCAGTAAGATACTCCCGCCATTAGGGACATCAGAGCATAGCTCTCTTGCATTTGTCATTGAAAATTCATTAATTGGAATTAGACATTTAAAAACACATGAATATGGAAAGATTTAAAAAGTTTTGCTGAGTATTATGTGAGGTGTGATTGGATGGCTATAGTTGGTAGAGCAGATACTTGCTATGGATATAATATTTTGGAAAAGTTGCTTCAGGAGGGAGTTACTATCATAGTAAAACAAAAGAGAAACAATTTCACTTTCCCAATTTGGTAGAGTAAAGAAATTTTGAGACTGTACAGTAGGAAAAAGTGGAGTTAAAAAAAATTGTAAGGCTCCCTATAAATATGAACAGAAATACATTGAATGTAGCATGTAAGAACTTAAAAAAGGGAATTACTAACTTCAAAATACATTTTGACAATGAATTAATTAGTAATACCTCAAATAAAAAAGGATTTGTATAGCTATATAAATGAAATTAATAACAATACCAATGTTTTAATGGTGAGACAATTACTGAGCCTAGTAAACTTACCAATGAATTTAATTTATTCTTCTCAAGCATCTGGCAAATTAACATAGATAAGGATGATGTCTATAGTTATTTTGTAACACAGTCATGCCCAGTGATAACAGGAAGAATATTACCAAAGCACTTGCCGTGTTAAAAGATACGACCTCTATTGGCCCTGATCTGATCAGTTGTTGAATGCTGTAAAAATTACTATTTTACCTGCCTTAAGTTTGATATTTAACAAACTGTTAGAATCAGGAACTTTACAGAAACATGGAAACTCTCCTGAGTAACTCCAGTTCATAATGGTGGCTGAAAGGATCAGGTGGGTAATTTTGGACATATCAGCTTAACCTCCTTATTGAAAAATGTTTTGAGAGATGTCTACTAGATCTTGGTGAGAAAGCAGAATAAAACAGATATTAATCAACATGGTTTCATAAAAGGGTGATCTGCTCTTACTAACTTGATTAACATTTATGAACAGTTAACTATGGCATTGGATCTGGGCTTATATCCAGGAGTTATTTTTCTGGGTTTTGTGAAAACTTTTGACAGCCTCACAGGGTTATTATTAACTGATTACAGGAACATAAATTTAATACATATATCATAAGGTAGATTGGTAACTGGTTACATACAAGACAATGATGTGTGGAAATACAGAGTTCTTATTCTGAGTACTCACATGTTAAAGCTGAAGTACCTCAGGGTTCTGTTGTGGGACCAGTCTTGGTTAATTTGGTGACTGCTACATTACCCAAGAATAATAAATTCTGGGGCTGTACGTATAGTGATGATTGCAAGATTGCTTTCTCAATTCAAAATCACTCTAATGAAAATGAGTTAAATAATTATTTACAGTCTCTAAGTTGTTTGGCATTAGAAACAGGTTTAACATTTAGTCTAAACCAGTGTAAAATAATGTCTTTTTCAAATAGATACCTAAAGATTCCTTTACATTTTGTATCTTCCCCATTAAATGAGATACAGGGTTATAAAGACTTGGGTGTACTTATTATTTCTAAGTTGTCCTTTAATGCACGTGTAGATTATATTTCTATAAAGTCAACTAAATATATGAGGTGCCTGTTAAGAAGATTATCTGGTCAAGACGAGCATGTATTGACTTTGGTAAATAAAACTTATATAAGACCATTACTGGAATACAGTAACTCTTTTTGTATTTATACTCAGGGGCAATTGAAAGAGCCCAAAACAGATTTACAAAAGAGATAGAGAAATATAGATTTATGGATTATGGCCTTCAGTATATGTTGTTAAACTTGTAGAGTCTCTGTCATAGGTATATACACAGAAAACTGTTATTAGCATATACGATCTTTCATGATCCCATATTACAAATTATGTACAGATCAAATTTAACAAACGCACTAAAATGTACAAACATAAGAATATGACATTTGTACTAAAATGGGGAAATCTGAAAATCAGAGAGCAGGTTACTCTTGTTCAAATTACAAGACTTTGGAACTGTCTTACTATGTGATTATGTAAGTTAAATAGTTTTGGTAGTTTTAAAAGAAACCTGCATATTTGGGTGAGTGTTAAGGTTTACATGCCATATACTGTGGAATCCATGTTCTGTGATGGCCAAATGGCCTAAACACTGCATCTGGACATATGAACCTATTAGTCAAACTAAAAACATCTAAAACCGTGGGAGGTCAATAGTTAAATCCATGACATTCCAAAGGTTTCAAAACACAAAAAGCATTTTTGAAGTGGAAGAATAAGCCCTCAGCTCCCTTGCAATATAAATATGACTATACATTCGACTTTTGATGCACACTGTGTAGCTCCTTTCTAAATAAAACCAACAAAAAAAAAATCTAAACAAGCAACTGCTTCCTAAACTTTATTGAAAGGACTAATGTCTCAGCCAATAGAGTCTTCAATAGATAAATGCTCTTAGATAAAATGTGTCATTATGGACCTCATAAATAAAAACATAGATGACCTCCAAACCCTGGATACTACCCAGTTTAGCTTCGTGAAGGGCAAATCCTGCCTGTTAAATCTGGTGGATTCCTTTGAAAATGTGACCAAGGCCATTGACAGGGGAAAATATGTGCACACAGCATTCCTTAACCTGGCAAAGGCTTTTGACACAATCCCACATTCAGGTATTACTGATAAACTTAGCAAACTTAATGTAAACCCCTTCTCTATAAGATGGGTTGCCAACTGACTCACAAATAGACACACACATGAACCAGCAGACCTGTTATCAGTGGGATGCCACAGGCGTCAGTGCTGGGCCCCCTACTGTTTGGTATATACTTCTCGGAAGTTCAGGTTAAAACTAAGGGATTGTAGCTGACCAAGTTTGCAGACAACTGCAAACTAGGTGGATTCATTTAATTACCAAATAATGTCAGTATACTCCAGGAGGGTCTCATGCAGATTAATGACTGATGTGTTAGTCATGGTCTCAAACTGAATGCAAAGAAATGCACTGTCCCATGCAGCACAAACAACGTCCTCTCACACTATCAAATCAACAACAATACCCTAAGTACCCATGAAGCAGTAAGGGACCTGGGGTCACAAGCTGACTGCAACCTTAACTTTGACCACCATGTATCTACTGTAGTAAGGAGGCTTTCTACATAGCACACTTGATTAGCAATGGCATCACCTCAGGAGCAAAAGATGTTATAACTCCCCCCCCCATACTCAGTACTTATTGGGACCATAACTGAGTATAATGCCCCATTTTGCATATACCATACTAAGTGCCTGCAGCAATTAGAGAGACCCCAGAGGTTTCTAACACAGAAGATCAAGGGGCTCCAGCATGTGCCTTACACAGATCGACTAAAGTCTCTTATCATATAGACTTCTTAGGGAAGATTTATGCCCGCCCTACAGAGCAATCCAAGACCAAAACCTAATGAACTTGCTCCATATCTGTAAATCAAATGTGACTAGGGCCAGCCATTCCAGGGACCTAAATATGGCCTGTGATTTAAGTAGGACATGCTGGAGGGACAGATTTGTCTTCCAGTGACTGCCACATCTTTGGAACAGGCTACCAATTCATGTGAAACAGAGCACCTCTATGACAGTGTTAAAGAGGAACCTGGACGAGTGGATGGGGCACCATAAATTCTTACTGGGGATAGAACCCACAGCCCCCTGAACATGGGCAGTCATCACTAAATGCAATCTTGGGTATTTACTAGCATTTCTATGGTATTAAATGAGTGTGTATCTGTATCAAAAATTAAAATATATCAATTTCACTACTAATTTAAAATGATACCTTGAATCCCAATAGCTTTACTCAGGCACTTAATCTCATCCTGCTCGTGCCCTTTCTAACTATCCTGTACATGTAGCTATAGCTGATCATATTGTTCATCTCTGAATATGAAACCTTGCTCCATGCTACCTCTTATCATCCTCTCATAGAGAGCCACAAGCATCCATTACCACCTAGAATACTAAACATGTGTCACACCTCTGCCCTAACACATCTCCTTAAGTCATCCTATTTCTGCAATTAATATCACCATTATAAAACTTAAAGTCCTCTATACTGCTTCCACTTCCTTTTTGTCTATCATTGTTCATTTCAGGTCTCCCTTTACTCCAGCTTTCTCCACTGCATATCTCCATCCTCTAAGCCTGTAATGCATTTTGGGTCATCTTGCTACATATACTACCACGTCATTTTGCTGAAGAGATTTCTGATGTGCTGAAAGGAATTCTTGAAATGTCATGTTATGCCAAGTCTTTATACATTCTTTTTTATGGTCTTAATATTTTTGTAATCCAATGTTACCTGCTTTTCTTTCACTACATTTTATTTTACATAACTTTTCTCCCCAGGTCTCCACTGACAATGGACTATTTATAGCTCAATCAGACTATCCCAGTTAACAAATGAAAATAACTAACTAACTAAATAAATAGCAGCTATTTTCTGTAAAAATGCATAAGGAAAAGATGCATTACACTTCATTGATTTTGCTAACCTGCTACAAAATAGCACTTTCCAATACAATCTCCCCAGTGCCTTTTCCAAACATCACAGAGTTAGTAAAATCTTAACTATTGCAGTCTGATAAATGCTCTTATATCCTTTGCTAAGTTTGAATATAGTTTTTTCCTATATAAATATAGGATACAGACAAACTAAACAATATACAACTATGGAAGAAAGACCTGCAAAGAAGATCCAAATAATAAAATGTTGAATTATGCTGGCATACTTATCCATGTCTGTAAGGATATGTAACAGATGTTGCCATATTAGAAACAAGCAGTTGCTCAGTTTTTAGGTCAAAACAACTAGAAATCAATTTCATTTTAAAACTAGCTCCAACTACATATTATGCACACAGGCAAAATGGTAACATGTTAAATAGACTGTAGCCTACTAACAAAACATAGCAATGCTTTCTGAATACATCCACAATCTTATCAGAAAAACACATGGATATTTTATGGCACAGAATACTGTGTAACTTTCCATTAGGACTAATACATGTCACCTTGCAGCCATTTCTAGCAACATTTTAGCAATAATTTCCTCAGGCTAAGCCAAAAATTAAGCATTTATTCTTTCTGTATAATTACCAGAATACCACCAGTATTGTATAAACATAATGCTCTAATAAGTTTACCCTAGGTAAAGCTTTGAGCAAATGCTATGGATGATAACTACCTGCTCATAGCAATTGCAGGACTTTTTCTATGTAAAAAAATAATCCTGTTATTAACATACACACACACACACACACACACACACACACACACACACACACACACACACACACACACCAGACAAAAAAATCTTTCCTGCTCCAACTACCAGAAAAGGAAATACCTAAAGTATTACTATTTAAATGACTGAAAAATAACTTATCAAACCACAGCAAATAAAGTACAAATAATCTAAACCATCTATATAACAAGGAAAATAATTCACATTCTTAGAATACATAGAACCATAAATATAAGACTGTTCAAAACAGTTCATGAAAAACATTAGCATAAGTAGGGGCAAAAATGTTACTACCACTATGCCTTTCACCGGAAAAAAAGTGTCCCTCAAAATAAAAATAATTATATAATAGACAAAATTCTAACAATTGCCAAACGCCCATTGTTTTTGGTCCTTCTGATACATTTTGTAAAATTTCTATTTACTGATGTTGGTGGTATAAATCACAAAACAAAGAATTAACATCCATAGTTACATCCCAAGATAGTCAATTTGCTTAAAAATGTGATGAATAAGCAGAAAGGAATGGTTCTTGGGGCATATGGTTATAAAAATGAATCTAATAATGTATTCAGCATTTTCAACAAAAGACCACAAGTGGATATTTGTGAAATGTTGGTAGACTATAAAATAAATGAGTCCTAAGTTGTGCAGTTCTTAACTATTTCATCTGCTTAAGCTACTGTCCCTTTATAATCCTCTAAAATATTTTGAAATTGCACCTGAGGTCTATTTTATTGAAATAAAATTATTCTCAATTACAGGGATAACGTCCGTGGTGGTGCAGCGGTAGCATTGTTGCCTCACAGCAAGAGGTTCTCCCATTCGATTCTCGGCTTGGGTTGGGAGTGCCTTCTGTGTGGAGTCTGCATGTCCTCCCCGCGGTCAAGTGGGCGTCCCTTCGTTGAAGGTTGGGCATCGGGCTGGCAACTCAACACCATAAAAACCAGCTGCCAATCATTAGCGGACCGGAGTTCCGCTGTGGCGACCCCTAACCGGGAAAAGCCGAAAGACAAACAACAATAACAACAGGGATAAGGATGACAGTCAATACAATTTAAACAACAGTAACAGCAGCTTTGATTCAATACCATACATAATAAAAATCATAGTTTTATACTCTTTTTTAATCTGTATTACAGTGTGTTTGTGTGTGTGTGCGTGTGTGTGTCTGTGTGTGTACATAGGTTCAAAGGTTTATATTTGGCAGTCAGTACAGCAACTTGGTGGGAGCAGAGTCTATAAGTATCCATTGTTAGTTTCCTCTATATATAATAGCCATGGAGGACATTCCCCAGGTAAAGTTAAAAATTCCCATTCACTTATTGAGGTATGATTTAAAAAAGGTTAGGAGCTTGTTTTGCTTAAGATGGAATAATTGGCTCTGCCATAAACAGGTGAAACATTAGGAGAGAGATTTGTCCTACCAACAGGACTTATTAATTTTGTGCTACACATTTAGATCCCCTGATTAAATGTTTGTAGTTTTATTAATTTTATGGCTGTATAAGATGTCCTTCCTAGCCCTAAAAGTCAAGCAAAGATCAGTAGTCAGTAATAGAGTAAAAGTAGTGATAAACCCTCTAGCTACTTATTGTAGCTTCAGCAGGACATAGTGAAGATTTTCATTGTTAGAAGCCACTAAGATTATTCAAGTTGAACTCTATTCTCTGATAGATTTATGCAAATGAAGAGATTATATTCTATTATGGGCCAAATTGGGGAGAAGTACTGCGGTGGTGGTGCTGCGGTAGCGTTGTCGCCTCACATCAAGACGTCCCGTTTGATTCTCAGCTAAAGCGTCTTCTGTGTGGAGACATACGTGAATGGGCGTACCTTCATTGAAGGTTGTACGTCAGGGCTGGCAACTCGGTATGTAAAAATCTGCTGCCAATCATTAGCAGACCAGAGTTCCACTGTGGCAACCTCTAACCCAGAAAAGCCAAAAGATACAAGTGGGGATGATGACTTCCTTGGATCTGGAAGATTTACCCTTAAGAATTTGTTGCAAAAGTTAGAATGCTTTCCTGGAGGTAGTTGGCACATGCTGGCTAAATGAGAATTTATTGTCTACAGACATTTCCAGATCTCTGTCAACTGTATTGACTTAATGTGAAGGTTTTATCAATGACATTGCTGCATTGATTTTCTTGATTCCTAATGAGAATTATGCAGCATTTTTGTATTGCATTTGAAGTTATTATCTTGACACCAGAAAGTGGTGTGGCTTAGGACATTTTGCAGGGTATTTGCTATCAGCCTGTGAGATAATGCCAAATTTACTGGCTTTAGTGAACTTAGTCATCCTGAGGTCATACATCAGTTTGGACATTAGAGAAGTAAAACCAAACAGGATTGTTCCCAGCATGGACTCCTGCCCTAAGCCACTTGTCAAAGGCATTTTAAGGATAGGGTGCCATCATTCTTACACTATGGGCTCTTTACAGGAGACATTTTATGGTACAGTGGGTTCCCTAGAGGTGAAATTCAGTTTCATAGACTTACTTATGATACCAGTATATGTCATAGTGTTGAAGGTGCTCATTTCTCACTATCCACTGTCTCAGTTACTCTGTTGAAAAAGTTACCAAAATCTGACCTCCAAACAGCTGAGTTGGATGGGATCGGGGACTACAGGTTTCCAAAGCTGTTATTTATGAGCTCCATTGTAATCCTCTCAATTACCTTGCAAATAATTCTGGTGAGATTAATGTATGCATGGCTTACAGCACCAGTGGTGAGCTCCCCCACCCCTTTGTGTAGGGAGTAGGGACACCACTATAGTCTTTCTTCAGATTTCAGCTGTATGAGGGTATATGAGGTATATGAAAGAAGATATCTCAAGGATGATTAGTTGATAGGCATACTAATTAGGCTGTGTTTAATGTTAACTAGGAAGAAGTCAGGTATATTGACAGATTCCGTAGTGCTAACATTTTTGGTTTTAGAGCCTGCATCCGGGAACTGTGCTGAAGAGATTTTAAGGGATATCAGTGAGGAAGATAAGGAGGTGGAGTTGTAGATAGGGTAAAAACTGCATTGTGAGTTTACAGCTAAATTTGTCGGTGAATACTTTGGCAAGGTCTTCTGGTTAGAAATGATAGCACCATTAGAGATCAAGTCAGTGCAATATTGGGTATTGTTACAGGGAATCCTAGTATAATTAGACAACAATTTATGATTATCTTTTGTAAAACTTGCGACACTTACTTCATAGCTGGCCTTGCCTAACTTGATCTTGCATCTGAGATGTGCACAAACCTTTTTTTTAATTACAGTTAGGAAGAAGAGGGTTGCCATTAGGGAGAAGAGAGTGTAAATGTATGCCTTAGTGCCCAAAGTTTCCACATTTTGTTGTATAGCTTGATTATGGCAGGATTCTACAATAGAGGCTTATTTTTTTAATTTTCCACCTTACTTATGGTGGGTGGGATGGATGCTGCTATGCAGGAATTTGGGTGTGATTAGAAGTCAGAGGTAAAAGGTGGTTGCCTTAGAGATTAGGTCCACAATGCCATCTGAATGTACAAGGAGTTTGGCTTCAGAGATACCTCAAAAAATGTGCCATTTGATATGGATTTGGACTGAGTTCTAAGGGAAAATATAATGTCAGGTGATTTGATTCAAATACAGTTTGGAAAACTTTGTATGTAGACCAGATAGGTGTAATATTCCTAAAGAAACACTGGCTATGCTCCTGTACTAAGCCTGACTAACCTCTCTCCTTCTGAACTACAGCTACTCCTTACTCTATAATTTTTTTCCTAAACAAACATAATACCATGTTATCATAAAGAATATGTACATTTACATGGATATTGTATCTTATGTACAATACCCTTGATTCCTACTGCGAATTCTATTCCTGCTAAGACTAATTATTTTGTAAATTAAAAAAAAATATATATATTATTTTGTAACAACTGCTTTTTTATGTAATAATTTTTTTTTACTTTTTGTACATTTTATCAGCTACTATTTTTATCTGTTATTACTCTTAAAGTATGTATTATTATTATTATTTCTATTTTTATTTTTGGAGCTTTTCTCCTCGGGCCTCTACTGAAAATGGACATGCATCCAGCTAGAATAGCTTGGTCAACAAATGTAAAATAAAATAAAAATAAAATAAATAATAAATAAATAAATATTGTTGAGGATATGGTTGAAGGGGTTTGGCACTAACTGGCCCGTGGAGTTGGAGTTTAGGAAGTTTAGAAAATATTTGGCATGGTAACAATTTGAAATGTCAGGACCCATTAGAGTGAGTCATGAAATGCGGAGCCTGAACAGCCAAAAGATCGAACTTGTATATACTAAGTCTGAGATGCCATTTCTCAGAATATTCCTTTTCTCCAAGATATGACAGAATTGGAGTTGGCATATAAAAGTTGAGGGGGGCAGGGGAGCTTTCCCAATGCAAAAAGAAGGAGCTTTCCCAATGCAAAAAGAAGTTTTAAGGAGAAGAGTGATTTTTGAGATTCACTCGTCTCCTATATTTTCTGTCTTTTTTTTTAGCTTCTAACACTAGGCATTTCAAGTGCCAACATTTGAATAGGGAGCCATTTGGCATATTTGCTGCTTTTATGTGCATATGCTGATTAATAAAATAGTAGTTGAAGTTGCCCAGGATAATTGTGTTTGATTCCACCTTTACAACATACATATGATTTCGTTAAGACCAATCGGTGGTGAGGAACTTCGAAGGGTTATATGATTTGCTATAATATGGTAATTTTCTTTGTTTTCTGTTGCCAAGATGTTGGAGTTCAAAGGCATTTTTATGCTGGATTTGTCATGCGGTAATGGGACTACTGATAAATATGTCTATTCCTCCTCATCACTAAAATGCCTGAATAAAGCAGTAAACCAAGGAAAGGGGGGTATTTCACACAGTGGGAACCATGTTTCAGTGTTTGCATACGTTTGCATAAATTTTCATGCATTCAGTTTCATACAGGGGGATCAAATTGTAGACATTTGTTTGGGAATTTCCTGCACTAGGGAGGGTAATAAAAGATGTATACGAGTCAGATACACAAAATGTATAAGGAGATTTATGTTAAAAAGCATACCATACCTGTCTGCCACAAGATGGTCTCAGAAAGCTGCTCTTGTCTTTCCAGAGCAGGCTTATAATTCATTAAAAAACCTTAAGCAGCTTATGTAGTATAAACATTAATAGATATTAGCCCATCAGGGATCCTTGTCAGGGCATCTCAGAAAATCCTACTTCTTGACCATTTATGCAATTTTTGTTATAATTAAAGATCTTTGGAATAATTATTGAACATCTGTATATTATTCTGTCTTTACTTTAAGCATTATCCTCTTACCATGTTCCATGACACATCCTGGGTTTAAAGATAGGTGTGTGGGCCTTGTCAGTGACTGTGATATTATTGACAAGTAATACTGCATCTGGGATAACTTGTGTTTTAAAAATAAAATGTTACATATGAAATATGTTATGGATTGATTGCTTGACTGAATAATTCACTGAAATGAGTAAAGGACCATGATAATACCATTTACTGCTTCTGTCAGACCCAGTTGGTGAAAGTCATGACACATTATACTTATTTCAGAATTGTTTCAGTTTTTGTAGAATGAGATTCAGTTTACATTGTTGGCATGTGTTTATGTTTCTATGCCCTTGTATGAAGGTGACAGTGGTACTTACAGATGATTGCATAATATTATATTTGTTTACTTAAATATCTAACATATCCTGATCTCACAAATAATTCAATTCTGAGGTCTCTCTTAGAACCATTCCCTGCGACAACCAGGTAAACAACTGTACTGGGTAAGCTCAGCTTAAAAACTGACATTTTAGAGAACCCTTTTCAACAAAAATTTTTTTGAAGTAACATGAAGTAGGAGTGCTGAGAGAAAGCCGAAAGAGAAATAGTAAGAATGTTCTGACCGCAACATTCCATCCCAAAGCCAAACCTATTACAGTCCAGGTAAATCAAAATTCTACTTTTTCAAACTTAGAATAGGTAAACTTACAGGCAGTTAGATAAATAGACAGTGATACATACATACATACATACATACATACATACACAGATAAATAAATTCAAACCCTGTAACTAAGAGGGAGATACTTCACCTGCTGAACAACTTGACCCTAAGTGCAGTCTAGGCTGTACAGCTGGGATCGGTTCAACCAGATCCTGCTTGGTATTATTATATGCATAGTGTCTGATGCACTTGTTTGTAACTTGATCATGATTTTATTGTGGTCATTACTGGCTCTGCAGAATGCACTGTTCGATAAATTGAACTGCATCCCCACTCCATAGATTTCTACAGTCTTAAGTTTTTGCAGTGATAGCAGGAATTGAGAGAGAGTTTGTTGATCTTCATAGTGCTGTCAGAATAATAACAATAAGAAGAAAGCTTAGTGCACTGATTTAATTGCAGATACTATCGAAGCCAACTGTCAGCTTAAAACAATGCTGCCAGCTTCTATTCAGAAAGCTCATCCCTAATATAAATCAGGGGCTAATCCTAGAACAAATGTCCTATCATCTTTTTAATATAATACCACATTTTTGATAAAACTAAAATTCTCCCTGAATTTATTCAGCATTTTTGTGGTTTAGAATAATTGTAGGCAATCATCTTGCCTAGTTATCTTGATTTATAATGTTTTAAACATGTTTTATATATATATATATATGTATATATATATATATATATATATATATATATATATATATATATATGTAAGGGTATTTATTTTCTTTATCGGTAAACCATGTGTTAGCCAATCATCTAATGCTCAGTTTGCCACATTAATATAAACAAAATTGTTCTACTTCCTTTATAAAGGATAAGTTTTTGTTTTTATATAAAAAGGTTGGATAAAAAAATTAACAATATTAAGTGCATTTTATATCATATGATCATAGGAGATTACTAGGCTATCAACCCAGAAGTTATTTCAAGCCTAGCCATTTCATCCCAATATAATACCATAGAAATGTTAGTTAATACCCAAGACTGCATTTAGTAATGGCTACCCATGTCCAGAAGGGTTGTGGGCACTATTCCTGGTAAGAATTTATGGTGCCCCATCCACTCGTCCAGGTTCCTTTTGAAAAGGGTCATAGAGGTGTTCTGTTTCACATGAATAGGTAGCCTCTTCCAAAGCCTTAGCAGTCACTGGGAGATAAATCTGTCCCTCCAACATGTCATATTTAAGTCACAGGCCATATTTATGCCCCAGGAATGGGTGGCCCTAGTCCAGTTTGAATTATAGATATGCAGCAAGTTCATTAGGTTTCGGTCTGAGATTGCTCTGTAAGCCCAGCATATCTCCCCTAAAATGTCTATACAATACACAGTAAAGTGAGAGGGACTTTAATTGGTCTGTGTAGTTATATGAAGTTTGGTCACAGACAGATTTGTCAAGGACACTTTGAGGAAAGGAGGTGGTAAGTTGAATAACGGTACGTGGGGGGTGGAAGAGGTGGGTTAGATTGGAATCTATAATAGTAAAGATTTAGATTTGGTTGGGGAATTAAGAGTTAAACTGGGAACAGGTCAGGAAGAAGTGATGTTATTAAGGGAGGAGCTGAGCATGCAAAAGTTATTGTATTTAGCAAGATCAACCTTTTAGTGTGAGAGTTCAGTTATTCCCACCTGTCCAGACCAATTTGTCAGAGATTAAGATGGTGTGTGTCAGGCAGAGAAGATGAGCTCTGATCAAAAATCACTTCTCTTCCTCACTTCTTTGTTTTCAGTTTTTGTGAGGTGAGCCAAGGCAAGCTTCTCAGCGTCTGAAGATTTCAGTGAGCAGAGGGTGTAATGGCTTGCATTTTTTAAGGGTGAGTGTTCAACACTGCCCATAATGTTGTAATGTTTCTCAGATGTTTTAACAAATATGAGATAATGTCCATTATTTTCTGTTTTGCGAAATGTAGTGGAGATGCAAAACATCTCTGCTGTAATATTTCATGTTTGTGGTTAATGAAGTGGTCGCAATAGCACATGTGGTGTAATTTTTGTCTCATTATGCTTGGACAACTAGGCATTATGTTTTATGTGGTTTATTTTATCAAAAGTACACGACTGCACATTTTTCAGAAATGCTGGCCATGACATGCTGAAGAAATGGTGACCATGCATATTCTATAATTTAAGAAAAAAGTAAATAAACAGAGAGATATATATTCATGCATGCATAGATTCCTTAGCACTAAATCCTGGTTAGCAATGTTAAGCAATGTCTGCCGTGCAAATTATAGTAGCACTACACTGGATTATGACTGCACAAATAAGCATATCATGAGGATGATTGCCATATACTTTAGTTACTGTTTAATGGAATGCTATTATTTTACTGCAAATAAGTAAACCATTAAGAGTAATTATACATCTGCTATAATTATGTTCTGGTGTGCAATATTCATTCTCGTTGGAAATCACTAAAGCAAAGAACCAATCTAATTAATTTTCTAAAGTAGTTAATATACACTAGTATGATATAATAACATAATTGTGAATTCAGCCATTAGAATGATCATTTTCTGAGTTGTATATTATTTCTACAAGTACAGTTATTCTGTGATAACTGATCACACATCTTGTTCTTTTATATTTCTCACTCAGTCTTGCTTGTGCAATAGGCTGGACATTAGCACTGCAAATGTTACTTTCTTCTTATGCAAGCTGAGGTCACTTAAAAAAGTGTCTAGAAACAGGACTTGATGGATATTTTTACACTGTTTCTTTACTGGAAAATATAAATTGGTAATGCATGTTGCCGCATTCTTTAATTCTGCAGCATGATATTGTGAGTGTTTAAGCAGAAACTAAAAATGTATATCAGGTAAAGTAAAGGAGTTACGTTTATAATTGTAAATATAATAAATTATGGAGGGGTTATGGGAGTATCCACTATGGTAGCACCCTAAAACTGACAGCAGACCCTTAATTACAGATAATTCTAACAAGGAACAGATGTGACATCAGTGATCACATAGAAAACCATCCAGTGTGGTGAGCTATTTTCAGTCAACACTTTTTTAAGGCATACAGCACAATGGTTGGCAAACTGTATACTTTATCACTTCCTGCTTCAAAGATTTTTGGTATGTTACAATATGAAGATTCCTGGGTTTCTGTAGTTAATATTTCAGTGCATTGGAATTAGTTATGTCATATATTTTGTGCTGCATTTCTAATCTGTAGAAGGTGGGGAATGCAAAGATGAGCTTAAAGTTGTTTTCCAACTTTAATCTCTACTCAAACTAAAAAGATCCAAAGAGCAAAATTTCTTTTTATAATAAAATTCCTGAAAAAAAAAAAAGCTGTTCTAGGGTTACAGAGCATTTCTCCTAAAATAAATCTAACAATTGTGCATTTTCTGTAGTAATGAAATATTATACCTGTGGAATGTGTTAGGTATACAGCATGAGTAAATGATGTAATTGGTATTTGCAGCAGGAAATGCGTAATGCCTTGTGACTAAGAGGCATGCAATGCCTTTACTCACAAATACTATTAAAGCAGATATGGCCACTTATGGAACTGTTGGTTATAAACTACATGTACAGGCACTGACGAGAAGAATGTAGCTTGACTGTCACTTGAAGCAGGTCAGGCCATGGCCAAGGAAAGGTGTTTCATGGCTGCAGGATGCAGGTGGGTGTACTGTAATGTAAGACCAATGACATGGACATGTGTGTGCCAATTTACTGCTGTATGTTGTTTAACTTTATTACTGAAACAGCAAAAATCAATATACTGCACACAGAACTGTTGAGAGTTGTTCCTTAATTTCTGTGCTTGTACCCAGAATTATTTCTCAAGAGATTGTGGGTTTACGTTCAGTAATAATGTATTTTTCATTAACACCTTCTGGGTGTCTAGCCTAAGCATTGTCAGAAGATCCAGATTCATGAACATGGATGTTTTATGTTTTGCATTATTCTTTTTCCTGCTTCTAAAGTGAAGAATTCCTTTTTGGAGCAACAGCAAAGATGAAGAGTCTCAACATTAATGGGTCATTCAGTAGTATATTTGTATTTGCTACATAAGATGGTTGTTAATACCGCTCAATGCCTCAGCAGTAGTTTGTCTTGTAGCTGGAGAGGGTAAAAGCTTTTTGGAGAACTTACAGAGAGAATAGTCATGGGCCACGGTGGTGCAGTGGTTAGTCTTGTCACCTCACAGCAAGAGGCTCTCCCGTTCGATTCTCGGCTGGAGCGCCTTCTTTGTGGAGTATGCAGTGAAAGCTGAAAATATCAAAGCTACAGAAAACTGATTTTTTTCCTAGGGAAAGAATTTGGTTGTCCGTTTCTGTTGCTTAGGTATTTTCAGTGCTGTGGTGGAAAGTTACGGGTCAGGTTCAGGTAAGTGTACGATTGAGAGTGGGTTACGTTAGTTAGGGTTAGGGTGTGGGTTAGGTATGAGTGTGATTGTGTGGACATGAGGGTTTGGGTGGGTTTGGTGAGTTAGGGTTAGGGTGCGGGTTAGGTATGTGTGCGATTGTGTGGACGTGAGGTTAAGGAATGGGTAGGTGAGTTACGGTTAGGGCGCGGGTGAGGTGATTGTGCAATAGTGATGGATTTTAGGGTTAGTTTTTGGGTTAAGGTAAGTGGATAGTTAGTGGTCTATGTATAGTTTAGTGTAGGGTTAGGTGTAAGATTTTAGGTGTATGTGTGTGCATTGCTGTTTGTTTGGTGTGCTTGTATTGTGTGTATGTGTTTTGGAACAGCAATTTCTTTTCCTAGGAAAAAATTTGCTGTTCTGTATGTTCGATATTTTCAGCTTTCACTGAATAGGGGTCAATATTAGAACATTTGAAGTTTTGAAACTTCAATATTCTAATATAGACCCGGAAAATAAAAGTGTCTGTCTCCCAAGCCTTCTTGCATGGAGCCTTAGAGCAGAAATTTGCCAACTGACTATTGTGAGTGGAAGTGAACAGATGTATTTGAAGTGTTCCAAACAGCTGGATCTATTCCCGGAAGAGCCCCTGATTCAATTTCTATTTATTAGGGTCTGTTCTAGACCTGCTCAGCTTGGCCGCTGTACAGTTTTGCTTTATCAGTACGTAAGATGGCTGTAGATTGAGACTGTACTGAAAAGCTATATCCCAGGTTACCATGGCAAGTCTGCACAGGGGATAAGATATAGTTCTTTCTTTCTTGATTATGTGCCACATGATTATGGTGAAGCTTTGGAAGCTGTCCGGCAGGTATATTTTTAGCAGAATATAGCCCATATAGGTAAGATTACTGAAGCAAATTATGCATATGATGAACATTTTTTTTTGTTTCTTCCCCCATCCTTATACTTTCTTCATTTTCCCCGATGCCTATTGCCCCTAGCTCGCTGAGTAAGTCAGAGGGCTAGATTCCTCTTCTTGGTGATTGGTTATTTCAAAACTAGGGTAGTTATGGCTAATTATTCCTTCAGACTATCTGATTTATCCCAATAACATAATAGAACATTTTCTTGATTTGCATGCATCTCTTTTTATATAACCCCTGCACTCTGATAATGTTCCTAAAATCACCTACACCTCCACATTTCCAAAAGTTTTTGTTTGCAGTCCCCCAGAGCCTCAAGGTTGCATCTCCAACATGCCCCTCTTTCTATAGAGAGAATCTTTGCTATCCTAGCCAGTATGCGAAAATACTTACAGATAAATTTCCATCTGAAAATTCTAAACTTAAAGATCTTAGGGCTTTTCTAGTGAGTATAAAAACAATCCTGCTAGTATTGTGCAGAGACCTCAATATTCAATAAACTTTCCTGCCCTCACTTTATTTTCTCACCTTCTTCTTGGGTATGCAGCCATTGCCAGCTTGCCCATCATGAAGGTACATACGAGGTGGATCTGAATTGCTACTTCGATGATGACTATCCTGGGGGAAGGGATGAGGGCACATCCTTGCTGCTTGTGTGACATCTGCATAAAGCATTAGGTGTTACACTTGCAGAGAACAGTATGGTGGGAACACACTGATTGAGGATGCATACATGTTTCCTGTATCACTTAGTGGAGATTAAGAGATCTATAGTGGGGGCTAGGAGCCCCAGAAATGGGAGGGGACTCCACTCAGTTAGGCAGAATATCTCCTTCCTTACTAAACAAGTCTAGACTATCCTTAGAAAGAATGGGCTGATCTGGCCCTCCATACAGGATACAAATGAGCCACAGGGTTCTCACCTCTTCTGAAAGTTTTCTGGCTCCCATCTGAGATAGAAATCAACACATCAGTGGGATAAATGAAAAGGAGCCACTTGGTAATAGCCAGAGTATGAGAAGAAATATTGAAGCAAAGATGGGCTGGCAGAAAACAGCATTCTTATTTGCAGAGCTCTGCAAGGGCTGATTCCATTCTACTGAGAATGAATCTGAGCTGGCTGGAGAACAAAGTTGTATACAAACCAATCTGGTGAATGGGTTACAGTTTATTTCACTCAGAATAACTCAATTATTCCAGTTAACACTCAGTGGCCCTAATGACAACTCAGTGCATAACCTACATGAGGTGAAAAGGGAAGTTCTAAGAGGTGAATGAGGGGTTTGACAAAGTTATTTGTGAAGGGGGGGGGTCAAACATCCTCTCTTATTGCCATTCTCATTGTGAAATGTAAGAGAATGACTTGTATGAAATAATTAAAAGTTTTTTACTAGTAAATTTATGGAGATTATCTCCCCAGTATGATCAAGCTTACTTTTTCCAAGAGATCTTGAAGCCTAACAGCCGTATCTATCTATCTATCTATCTATCTATCTATCTATCTATCTATCTATCTATCTATCTATCTATCTATCTATCTACCTATCTATCTACCTATCTATCTATCTATCTATCTACCTATCTATCTATCTATCTATCTATCTATCTATCTATCTATCTATCTATCTATCTATATTTTATTCCTTAAATGTTCTTTCATTGACTGAATTCATGGAGGCTAGTCACTGTTGGCTGTTGGACTTGAAGTTGTAACTTTGGAAGTGGCACAGACTGGTGAACTTCATTGGCTGTGGAGAATTTATGTTTTCTTGGTACACAATGTGGTTGATCACTATCAACTTAAAAAATCCTTAGAATTAGTAGAGGCTAATTCAGAATCTCCACTGTTATAAAGTGTCACCCTGAAAGCAACATCTGGCAGTTAGCACTAATGGCTAAAGGTTTGGCTTGTTTATGAGCAGTTTTCTGTGCCAAAGATTCAGAGTTTGAATTGTTTTACCTTAATTTGCCTTCTGTGTGACCAGCTGCAAGTCACTTAACTAGATAATACTTTAAGGCAGATGGGAATTTGGCTTGGCTCCTTAACATTCTTACAGACTGCATGCATAGTAGGTACCTACCTATGGTCACAGAAAAAAGAATAGTATGCAGGTAGTGTGCAGAAGTCAGGCTTTCTGCATATGCTCAGGCCAAAAGCAGTAATGTCTCACAAAAAAATGATAACCAATGGCCAACACTCTTTGTTGTACTATAAGGCCCAACTGGCAAATAAGGAGCTGAATGAAATTCATATGAGAGCGTATTTCATGTGTTTAAGAATATTTATGAATTTGAGGAGTTCAACGAGAGTGAAAAGACAGATTTAGAGAATTTTGGAAAAGATAAAAAGGTTTAGACAGATGCTTAATTATGATATTTTAAAAATAATTCTTCATGCTAAATTGCTGTTGTGAAACAGAAAGGGGTTAATTGTGGCACTGTTGGTGGTTTCCCTGGATTTGAGTGAGTACATTTCTACTCTGCCTTTGGAACAATCCTTGATTTTAGGAACACCATTTTCTAGTCAAAGTTTCATGAAACAATTAAATATTTAGGGGCCCATATGGGTGTTGTATTAGAGTTTATATTTTATTTATTTATGTATTTAGTTAGTTATTGTTATAAATTATGCTTAGGGAAATAGGTTCAATTACTGTTTCTGGTACATTATGAGATGTTACTGTAAGTAATTACTTTTCTGTCCCATAACAATGTAAGTTAATTATCTATCCCTTCATCTATATCTCTGTATATCTATCTAGCTATATATATTTTTTTCTTTTATCTTTAACTGTATACAGAAGCTTTAGCCTGGCCTTTGCTGAAAATGAGGTTTTGCCCATTAAGATCATCCTGTTAAATAAGTATAGATAATATATAAACTAACAGGAGACTAGTCCCACTGAATTTTTAGAATTGATTTCTGTCCTCTGTAAGCCTAGCAAAGGCCTGCATAATGAAAGGACTTAATCAGCTTTACCTCCTATGGGTGTAGGTATAAAAATTCTTACATGGTTACTGCCACCTTGTCTTTTCTCTTTTAGCTCAGGATTCATGCTACACTAAATGTGGATAACATTAATCTGCCTTTTTTAAAATCATAGTAACACTGCTTTCTTGCCCAGGTAAAAATAGTGGCATTATATTTATTATCTTCATAAGCACCCTTTGATACTGTATTTTGGTCCCAGCTATTTTTACAAAAGTTGAGAATGAATCCCAAAACATTATGTTGTTGTACTGCTGTCTGTAGCTCTGGAACCAGCTAATGGTATACTGAATTTTCTGTTTTTGAATAAAGTGGGTACCAAACAGAGGTTTCTCTTTTTGCCTTTATTACTTCTATATGTAACTGAGCTCCTGTGTAAAACATATCCAGGCCTTCTTTTAGATTCTACCCTGGTTTCCATACTGGACTCAACTGTAATGCTACTATGCCAGGATGACTGTGTGGCAGTTTTATGTTGGCTAAAACATTTTTGTTGGTGCTGTTAAATATTTTTGAAGAATTCTGGCGGTTTTCAAGACTTACACTGTTTAAATAAATATTGTTTTCTTAGGATAAATATGTGTCTTTTTTTCTAGAGAAGGTGCAGGTAGCATGTTGTTGTGCTCCAGTGTGTTCGTACTTGTGTTGTACCTTCTTCATCCTTTTTTGAATCCTTCAACTGCAAAATAGTAACCAACACATATGATGTTTGTCTGTAAAGATGAGCTCTGCAGAGTGAAAAAGAATTGTTTACATCAGCTTCAATTCTTATGAGGATTTAGAGACCCCATTTTGGCAGCACATCAAGTAAACAATTAGTTGATTGGACTTCTAAATGCTGATGGAAGAGTGTCTCTCTGTTTAATTCAAAATGGTATGATTATTCAGTATAGCCATATGTATGAGTCTTTGTTGAAAAGGCAGTGGTCTCATACAAAATATCTGCTTTGTATGATGGATACTTTGTGTTCAGTCACCTGGAATATGGTCATGCAAATATTAAGTCATATCTCTTATTTATAAGCTCCCAAAGATTCATAGGACTACTGAACTTCTTCCAGTGAAACCAACAGTGCAGCAAGGGAATGGATAAAACTGAGCCCACTTCAGTTTTTCCATGTAGGTTGAAAGTTGCACTAAAGATAGTCAGGACATTCTTAAGAAATTATATAAGTGGCGTCAAGTGAGATTTTCTCAAAATATTCTGAGCAGATTCGAGTGCACATTTCATAATGGTTATGATTGACATTACATTTCACTTTTTGCAGTCCTTCATAATTAAGTACCTCACCAATACTTAAGTAGATACACACATTTTGGTCAGTGGTATTACTACCCTTAGTACCTTATGTGAATTTGTACTTGAAAATATTTTCTTATTTAATGATAAGATTTATAACCAAATAGGTTTAGCCATAGTTACTTCAATGCTCACAAATTAGGCTCATTTGATTAAAAAAAATGAGAATAAAATTTTGTTTTTTGACACTGCAAATGTTCTTTTCATAAGCCATTCATATATGAGATATTTTTGATTTGGGGAGCAACTCAAGAAATTTTAGGGAGATAGAACATACACTTTGAGAAACTCTACAACCCATTATATCTGCTCTCCCATTAGGAAGTAGTAACTGAACCTTCAGCTGGATAAGGCCTATTATTACACATAATTCAGATATAACTAGAGGCCACCACAGTTAAAAAGCTTCAGATGTGAACACAATCTAGCCAGAGGTGTTGAGTTCACTTTAGATGATTAGGTAACTCGACTATCAAGCATATTAAGTGCTACATGGAAGGCAGGGGCGGTGACTGTGAAGCAGTAAGGTAGATGGCAGTTCCCATTACTAAGAAAGGGTACCAGAAGGTTTGTTAGAAATAAAGAAGAACCACATTGCTCTGTATTTCAGAAAGGGCCTTTGTCAGAATACAGACAGTCCAATAGCCATCTTTTAATTCAGAGGAAAAAATGGAAACTCCATCCAATCCGTGGGAAAGTGGATTAACTTGTTAGCCTTGAAGTTTAAAGTGTAGCTGTATGTACTTGAACACATTACAAGAGCAATAATCAATATTCAGTAGATTCAGACAGCAATAATGAACATTCAATATATTCAAAAAGACAGTAAAATATAACAAAGCAATTGTACACTTAACTATTTTTAAAGTAAATATAATACCAGCTAAAACATTAGTTGAGTAGATAAAACTGACTAAATAAAGTTTAACGCCAACAAATGCAACTCAGCTGTAAGTAAAC